>NW_028322661.1:27500-41587 GCF_047325235.1 Durio zibethinus
CTCCTATAGAGTTCGAACTATCTATGGGGTATTAGGAATCAAAATTTGGATATTTATAGATATTTATAGATGAAGAATAATAAGAATAAGACTCTACTTGTCTTTACGTTCTATTCTGCGATAGAACAAAAAATGACAAATTCTTTCATTTTTTTATGTTCAATAAAAAAATGAGCAGTTCTAAATTCTATATTCTATAAGGTTAAATAAAAATTTGATTGATCATTTGATATAATTGCTATGCTTAGTGTGCGACTCGTTGGGTTTTTAGGCTTAGGATTCAAAAAAAAAAATGGGCGAACCACAGTATAAGTTAATAACTATAGCACTAATAACCAACTCATCGCTTCGGATTATCTGGATCCAAAGAATCAGTCAAGATATGATATATTGGTCATATCATTATAGCAACTGAAATCTTTTTTTTTGCATTAAGTTAAGTAAAAAAAAACCAATCTGATTATGAATATATCTAAATTGTGAAGCAAAATAAAAAAGTATGTGGATAAATAGAAGGATGAGAGAAAGAGAGAAAAAGAAATAGAAATGAAATGATATATGATTCCAATATGTAAGGTCTACGAAGCATCTCATAAAGAGCAATGTAATAGAGCATCAATAGAGATTCATCAATAATTAGATGAATATCTGTTCATCGAAGAAAAAATCAAGAGCCTTAAGTCAATAAAGACTGAGAAGGTTGACTAAAGAACAAATTAACAAATTTTTTTATTAAATATTATTTATTAAATATTAAATTTTTATTTTTATTAAATATTAAATTTTTATTAAATATTAAATTAAGGCTCCATTGGAGAATTCAGACCTAAGCATTAATCGAGAAGCGATGGGGACGACGGAACCCGTGAATGCAGAGGATTCTATTGAAAACGAATCCTAATGATTTATCGGGTAGGATGGCGGAACAAACCAGAGACCACTTCATTTCTTTTTATTCTGTTCTGATTCTGAGAGGTCATGAGTTAACCCGACAACTGAAATAGATATTGAAAGAGTAAATATTCGCCCGCGAAAATTTTATTTTCATTTTAAAAATTTTATTTTCATTTTTTTTTTTTATTTTCATTTTAAAAATTTTATTTTCATTTTATTTGATTGTTAAATTTTTGTCGATCCGAGATGAATATGATAAAAAAAGACAAAACAAAATAAAGATTCGTTATAACATTATAACAAAAACAAGATAAGACATTATCTATAAATAGAATCCATGTTTAATTACTTATATATATATCCAATATATATCCAAACAAGATATACAAATTTATAATAGATCAGATAAAATCTCAAATAGATCAGATAAAATCTCAAAGCAAAGAATCCCAGGATTCAATCTATTATTCAGTAACTACCTATATATCTTAAGAATAAAATAAAATATTTTTTAGTCATTTTTTTCGCGAGGAGCTGGATGAGAAGAAACTCTCATGTCCAGTTCTGTAGTAGAGATGGAATTAATAAACAACCATCAACTATAACCCAAAAAGAACCAGATTTCGTAACCAACATAGAGGAAGAATGAAAGGAATATCTTATCGAGGTAATCGCATTTGTTTCGGTAGATATGCTCTTCAAGCACTTGAACCCGCTTGGATTACATCTAGACAAATAGAAGCGGGGCGCCGCGCAATGACACGAAATGTACGCCGTGGTGGAAAAATATGGGTACGTATATTTCCAGACAAACCAGTTACGGTAAGATCTACAGAAACACGTATGGGTTCGGGGAAAGGATCTCCCGAGTATTGGGTAGCTGTCGTTAAACCGGGCAGAATACTTTATGAAATGAGCGGAGTAGCCGAAAATATAGCAAGAAAGGCTATTTCAATAGCGGCGTCCAAAATGCCTATAAAAACTCAATTCATTATTTCAGGATAGGAATATAGAACCAAAGGAAAGAAGTCTTGGGAATAAAAAAAACAATTGCGGGTTTCCTTTTTTTTTTTTTTTTGACAAACAATATTTCTTTTTTTCTTCGTCCTTTGTTCCATTGAAAGAAGAGATTAAAAAAAATGATTCAACCTCAGACCCATTTGAATGTAGCAGATAACAGCGGGGCCCGAGAATTAATGTGTATTCGAGTCATAGGAGCTAGTAATCGCCGATATGCTCATATTGGTGACGTTATTGTTGCTGTGATCAAGAAAGCAGTACCAAAGGCACCTCTAGAAAGATCAGAAGTGATCAGAGCTGTAATTGTACGTACTTGTAAAGAACTCAAACGCGACAACGGTATGATAATACGATATGATGACAATGCTGCAGTTGTCATTGATCAAAAAGGAAATCCAAAAGGAACTCGAATTTTTGGTGCGATCGCCGGGGAATTGAGACAGTTAAATTTCACTAAAATAGTTTCATTAGCTCCTGAGGTATTATAAGACGAGACCTCAATTCAATATAGTTATAGTATTTAAATTAGAGTATTTAAATGACATAGATTAATTAGTAGATTGTGTCTCACGTATATACCTTTACTAAGTAAAAAAAAAAAAAGAACATGTTGGTTATATCAAAATTCGGGAGCAACAATAATTTTAGTTTACCATGGGTAAGGACACTATTGCTGACATAATAACTTCTATACGAAATGCTGACATGAATAGAAAAGGAACGATTCGAATAGGATCTACTAACATCACTGAAAACATTGTTAAAATACTTTTACGAGAAGGTTTTATCGATAACATAAGGAAACATCGGGAAAGAAACAAATATTTTTTGGTTTTAACCCTACGGCATAGAAGGAATAGGAAAGGACCATATAGAACTATTTTAAATTTACGACGGATCAGTCGACCCGGTCTACGAATCTATTCTAACTATCAACAAATTCCTAGAATTTTAGGCGGGATGGGGATTGTAATTCTTTCTACTTCTCGGGGTATAATGACAGACCGGGAGGCTCGACTAGAAGGAATCGGCGGAGAAATTTTGTGTTATATATGGTAATCTGTCTAACATCCGAATTGTATCCGAATCCGAAACTTTCCATTTGTGAAAAAAAAAAGCACGGGTTGTCTAATAGAACTCCTCCTGCCCTACAGTAGTTGATACGTCAAGGAAGTTTTACCTGGAATAAAAGAACAAAAATGGATTCATGGAGGTTTAATTAGTGAATCACGTCCACTCCAGATTCCTTTAGATAATGAAGATCTGATTCTAGGTTATGTTTCAGGAAGGGTCCGATCGAGTTTTATACGTATACCACCGTGGGATAGAGTCAACAAAAGTGAAGTAAGTGCTTATGATTCAACCAGGGGGCGTATAATTTATAGACTCCGCAACAAGGATTCGAACGATTAGGTAGTTTTTTCAACTTCAAGATTCCTTTCAGGGGGATCCAATTCAAGGTTCAAAAATTTCAAGAAACTTATTTTCTTCCAATAAGTAGATTCGGAAAAATTTAAGGAATAACAACTATGAAAATAAGGGCTTCCGTTCGTAAAATTTGTGAAAAATGTCGACTAATCCGTAGGAGGGGACGAATTGTCGTAATTTGTTCCAACCCGAGACATAAACAGAGACAAGGATAATCTTTCTATTCTAAAAAGAACTCCTTAAAGTTAAAGAAAAGAAACTAATCTTAAAGAAAGCGATGAACAAATAAAAATAGAAGATCTGTTTTGACATGAAATGGATATATCCATATATCTCTGACTTATCCTTATGAAATGATAAAATATGGCAAAACCTATACCAAAAGTTGGTTCACGTAGGAATGGGCGCAGTAGTGCACGGAAAAGTGCACGTAGAATACCAAAAGGAGTTATTCATGTTCAAGCAAGTTTCAACAATACCATTGTTACTATTACAGATGTACGGGGTCAGGTAATTTCTTGGATTCAAGGGTCCAAGAAGAGGGACTCCTTTTGCTGCTCAAACCGCAGCGAGAAATGCTATTCGAGCAGTAGTAGACCAAGGTATGCGACGAGTGGAAGTTCTGATAAAAGGTCCTGGTCTCGGAAGAGATGGAGCATTACGAGCTATTCGTAGAAGTGGTATACTATTAAGTTTCGTACGGGATGTAACCCCTATGCCACATAATGGCTGTAGACCTCCTAAAAAAAAACGTGTGTAGAAATAAACACTAAAGAGATTTCAAGAGAAATAAATGATTCAATGATCTGATCAAATAAAATAATATTACTATGGTTCGAGAGAAAGTAAAAGTCTCTACTCGGACACTGCAGTGGAAGTGTGTTGAATCAAGAACAGATAGTAAGCGTCTTTATTATGGACGCTTTATTCTGTCTCCACTTATGAAAGGCCAAGCCGACACAATAGGCATTGCGATGCGAAGAGCTTTGCTTGGAGAAATAGAAGGAACATGTATTACACGTGCAAAATCTGAGAAAATACCACACGAATATTCTACCATAGTAGGTATTCAAGAATCAGTACATGAAATTTTAATGAATTTAAAAGCAATTGTATTGAGAAGTAATTTGTATGGAACTCGTAACGCCTTTATTTGTGCCAAGGGTCCCGGATATGTAACTGCTCAAGACATCATCTTACCGCCTTCTGTGGAAATCGTTGATAATACACAGCATATAGCTAGCCTAACCGAACCAATTGATTTGTGTATTGGATTACAAATCGAGAGAAATAGAGGATACGGTATAAAAACGCCAAAGAACTTTCACGACGGAAGTTATCCTATAGATGCTGTATTCATGCCTGTTCGAAATGCGAATCATAGTATTCATTGTTATGGGAATGATAATGAAAAACAGGAGATACTTTTTCTAGAAATATGGACAAATGGAAGTTTAACTCCTAAAGAAGCACTTCATGAAGCCTCTCGGAATTTGATTGATTTATTTATTCCCTTTCTAGATGCGGAAGAAGAAAACTTACATTTAGAAAACAATCAACACAACGTTACTTTACCTTTTTTTCCTTTTCATGATAGATTAGCTAAACTAAGAAAAAAGAAAAAAGAAATAGCATTGAAATATATTTTTATTGACCAATCAGAATTGCCTCCCAGGATCTATAATTGTCTCAAAAAGTCCAATATACATACATTATTGGACCTTTTGAATAACAGTCAAGAAGACCTTATGAAAATTGAACACTTTCGCATAGAAGATGTAAAACAAATATTGGGCATTCTAGAAAAGAAGTAGAAAAGCATTGCGAAATTGATTTACCAAAATTTTAAATCCATTGGATTTAGGATTTATTTCATTTTTTTTTTTTTTACTTTAGAAAATTAGAAAAAAAAAAAAAAAACGAAAATGGATTTTGAACCTTCAGCACAATCCATATATTGGGACCAGAATTGAATAAATGTATCTAGGGAGAATTCACCTTTGACTTTGAAGTGACTACTCCCTAGATACGCACATCATGATATTTTATTTTAAAATTGATTCAATTTAAAAAAGACCTAAAGTTAGGGATTTATCAATCGGTAATGTTGCTCCAATACCCAACCAAAGGGCCACCGCAGTACCAATCAAAAAAACGGTTGTCGCTACTGGACGACGAAATGGATTTTGGAATTTATTAACATTTTCCAAAAAAGGTACTGTTAATAATCCCGCAGGTACTGAAACCATTAAAAGAACACCCAATAACTTGTTAGGTACTGTACGAAGTATTTGAAATACAGGAAAGAAATACCATTCAGGTAATATTTCCAAAGGAGTTGCAAATGGATCCGCGGGTTCACCAATCATTGAAGGTTCTAGAACCGCTAAGCCTACGTTACAAGCAATAGTACCGAGAATTACTACTGGAAAAATATATAAAAGATCATTGGGCCATGCGGGTTCCCCATAATAATTATGACCCATACCTTTAGCTAATTTAGCTCTTAATACAGGATCGTTCAAGTCAGGTTTTTTTGTTATTAGGATAGGTGAATTTTTCTAGATCCATCCCCCGAAGGAACCGGACATGATAATTTTTCATCATCCGGCTCAAGCAAAAATCAATCGAATCAAATGGATACAAACGGATACATATAAAATGAATCTATATGTTATCCACACATATATGAATGATTTCATATGTAAGAAAAAAGTTACCTGATTCCATTTTACGAAGTTGCAACTATACATTCCAAGGAATGCCATTTTTACAGGTAAATGCTCAATACCCAAGTAGGCGTACAAAGTTGATCGTGATCAAGTGCTTTCTGGGTCGTCTTAGGCCTTGCGATTCACCTTTATCCCAAAAATATATCGAGATTTTTTACATACAAAGGATTTACTTGTTACTAATATAGTCTAGCCTTTGCTCTTCTTTAGATCCCTTGTTTCACTCCGATAGTATAATAATAATAAATCGGGTCGATGCAGAAGAAATGAATGTATTTTCATACTATTAAGATAAGAAAGTAAAAAAAAAATAAAAATAAATAAATAAAATCTAATTTGCATTATGCCAAATCACTTATTCTACTGGATCTTACGGAGCCCTGTTCATACACGACATCGTCAGGTCTGATCATAGAAAAGATTCTCTTCAAGCGAACCAGCCTATCCTTTGTATGGGGCTTACACGGTGGTTGGAACAAAGACACATTTGGTTGTGAATTCCAATGTAGCAGATAAAGGCATATTTCTGCATGGCCCAATCAATAGTTCAAGTCACACACTCCCATAATCCATTTTCTCTTCGGGGAATTCCCTTCAACTATTCATGTCATATCAAATAAATAATAGAATATTGTGGAGTTGAAAGGAAATATCCAAATACATGTCTTATTTTTTTTTTTTTTTCAACAATCCATATTTGTAGCAATGAAATACTATTGTTCCTCCCCCAAGTAATAAGATAAATGATTGGCAAGTAATAAGATAAATGATTGGTTACAATATAGCTATGGTCTATATTCTCTATAAAGGACCAGAAATGCCTTGCTTACGTATCATTAGGAAATGCATTAACATAAATACAGCAGTAAGAAGGGGTAATACAAAAGTGTGTAAACTATAAAAACGGGTCAAAGTGGATTGTCCCACACTAGCACTTCCACGCAATAACTCTACCAAAGGCGATCCTATTACCGGAATAGCTTCCGGAACGCCTGTTACGATTTTGACTGCCCAATAACCAATTTGGTCCCAAGGTAAGGAATAACCTGTTACACCAAAAGATGCAGTCAACACAGCCAGAACCACGCCTGTAACCCAAGTCAATTCGCGAGGTTTTTTAAAACCACCAGTGAGATAGACACGAAATACGTGCAGGATCATCATTAAGACCATCATACTTGCCGACCATCGATGAACTGATCGGATTAACCAACCAAAGTTAGCTTCAGTCATTATGTATTGAACAGAAGTAAAAGCCTCAGTAACGGTTGGACGATAGTAAAAAGTCATAGCAAATCCTGTAGCTACTTGTACCAAAAAACAAGTAAGCGTAATTCCTCCTAGACAATAAAATATGTTAACATGAGGAGGAACATATTTACTAGTTATATCATCTGCAATCGCCTGAATCTCGAGGCGTTCTTCGAACCAATCATAGACTTTATTGAGATAGGTAAACCAAGAGGACTCCCCCCCTGAGAACCGTATATGAGAATTTCATCTCGTACAGCTCAAACAAAAACACCCAAATAATAGCTGAAACGGATATGGAATAGAAAGTTTGAAACTTCTTAATCTTTTCATTCAATTTTATCTGAAGACACAAAAGAGTAAAAATCCGAAAGCTCTTTTTTGTAGTTGTAATTATAATGCCAAAAAATCAAGTCGGCGCATTCGTCTTTATGTTGATCAGGCCTCTTGAATCTTCTATTTACCTACTTATTTCTTTTCTTTTTCTTTGCTTTGATTTGTTATTTATATGGAATGTGGCTTTATTCTTGTTTTCTTTATTTTTAATAGGAATTCTCTTGTTAAGACCCTATGAATCAATTGAAACTTCAGATTCATACCAGAACCGCGATGATTCAATAAAACCTTCAAACTAAGTCCAAAGATTCTTTGAGTAAGAATTATTGGATCATCACTTATTCAATGAATAGAATAGATATAATAAATAAAAATACAAAGAAAAGAAAGGTTTGTCCTTTGATCAAAATAAGCATAAACTAAATGAGAGTTTGAAAGAAGAAAAAATTTCTCGATTTATAAATAAAAAACCTCTTTCTTTGAAAATTTTTTTTTTTTTTGAGTCCGGCCGCGAGGTTTGAATATTAAGTATGAATCATAGTTCGAATACTTCGTGATCCATTTCATATATTCCGTGCTCCAGATACTAGAATGGCTATCCGACGGGATAAAACTATCTCGATCAAGAGGACAGACCCATTTTCTGTACTATCAATAGGATCAATTATAACAAGTCACACACTCATATTCCGGAAATACAGAAACAAAAAAAATTTCGCGGTCGAACTACCAAAATAGAATGGGCTAAAAAAAATCCGAGAACTAAAAGTTTCACTTTTTGTATTGAAAAGCGAGGCTTCGTGGTTCTTGTGAATCTAATTCAGCGAAATTCCATCCAGTAAAACGGAAGAATTATAAATCTCCAAAATAATAGATAAGAATATCGAAAATAAAGCCATTGCGACACCCATCAAAGGAGTCGTTCCCCATCCAGGAGCTACTTTACCATATTCCGAATTCAATGGTTTCAAAAAATCCCCTACAACAGTTCGTCTTGGACCAGATCTAGAACTACCCTCAACGGTTTGTGTAGCCATAAATCTTATTTTGTATTCAGTGAGATCTGTTGACTTTGTATATCATTCCGCTGTAAATAAACGATCTTATCATAGATCCATTGTGATCTTGAAATTATATTTATATTTATATTATTTATATTTATATTTATATATATTATTTATATAATTATATAATAATGGAAACAGCAACTTTAGTCGCCATCTCTATATCTGGTTTACTTGTAAGTTTTACTGGGTACGCCTTATATACTGCCTTTGGGCAACCCTCTCAACAATTAAGGGATCCATTCGAGGAACACGGGGACTAATTGAAGTAATGAGCCTCCCAATATAATATTGGGAGGCTCATTACTTCAATTGAGATAATGAAAAATCATTTCATTTTTTTAGTTGGAACTTTAGGCGGTTCTCGAAAAAAGATAGCGAAAAAAATTATCCCTAGAGTAGATACTAAGAGGAATGTATAAACCAATGCTTCCATAAATTCGATCGTGGTTTACAATTATAGCTTCCGTACCTATTTATTTAGAATCATCTCCCGAATAAAATAACGAAAGAACAAGAATCAAAGAAAAGGCAGCGATTTTAATCAAGATTTTTACAGCAGCCTATGTCAAATCACAAACAGAAAATAGAAGCGAAAAATAACAAAGCAATCTTGCATCAGACTACTTGTCTTCTTGTAGTTGGATCTCCAAGTTTTTGGAATGCTCCAAATTCCACTTGAGCATCCAAATCTGGATCAATACCGGCAAAAACATCTCTGAACAGGGTTCTAGCACCATGCCAAATGTGTCCGAAGAAGAAAAGCAAAGCAAACGAAGCATGCCCAAAAGTAAACCAACCCCTTGGACTGCTACGAAAAACACCATCGGATTTCAAAGTAGCACGATCTAATTCAAAAATTTCACCCAATTGAGCACGTCTAGCATATTTTTTCACAGTAGCAGGATCACTATAACTCACTCCATTGAGTTCGCCACCATAGAACTCAACAGTTACACCTACTTGTTCGACACTATACTTCGATTCTGCCCTTCTAAAAGGAACATCCGCTCTAACAATTCCGTCTCCGTCTACCAAAACAACCGGAAATGTTTCAAAAAAAGTAGGCATACGACGTACAAAAAGTTCACGCCCTTCTTTATCTCTAAAGATAGGGTGTCCTAACCACCCAACGGCTATTCCATCCCCGTTGTCCATTGAACCCGCTCTGAATAATCCTCCTTTTGCCGGATTATTGCCAATGTAATCATAAAAAGCTAATTTTTCAGGAATTTTAGACCAAGCTTCTGATAAACTTTGATTTTCGGCTAACCCAGCACTAACCCTTCGATATATTTCTTGCTGGAAGTATCCTTGATCCCATTGATAACGAGTAGGACCAAATAATTCGATGGGGGTAGTTGCTGAACCATACCACATAGTTCCAGTAACAACAAAAGCTGCAAAAAAGACAGCAGCTATACTACTGGAAAGGACGGTTTCAATATTTCCCATACGTAATCCTTTGTATAAACGTTGGGGCGGACGGACACTAAGATGGAATAAGCCCGCTAATATGCCCAATGTCCCTGCTGCAATATGATGAGAGGCTATTCCTCCCGGAACAAAAGGATCAAAACCTTCCACGCCCCACGCTGGATTTACAGGTTGTACCTTTCCGGTTAGTCCATAAGGGTCGGACACCCATATTCCAGGACCATACAATCCTGTTACATGAAATGCGCCAAAGCCAAAGCAAGCCACTCCTGAGAGAAATAAATGAATTCCAAAAATCTTGGGCAAATCCAAAGAGGGTTTTCCTGTGCGCTCATCACAAAAAATTTCTAGATCCCAATATACCCAATGCCAGATAGCTGCCAAGAAGCACAAGCCAGAAAACACAATATGTGCTCCGGCCACACCTTCGTAACTCCAAATACCCGGATTTGTTATAGTCCGCCCCGTAATACTCCAACCGCCCCATGAATTGGTTATTCCTAAACGAGTCATGAAGGGTATAACGAACATACCTTGTCTCCACATTGGATCAAGAACGGGATCGGAGGGATCAAAAACAGCTAATTCATATAGAGCCATTGAACCGGCCCAACCAGCAACCAGAGCTATGCATTATATGAACAGAAAGCAAGCGACCGGGATCATTCAATACGACAGTATGAACACGATACCAAGGCAAACCCATGGAAATACCCCTTTATCAAATCAACGAAAAATAGACACTATGTAACTTTATTGCATTGGAATACCTCCCCTTTTCGGTGGATTCTTTCGGAGAAAGGATTAATGTTTGTTCTATTCCATTAGTAATAAGGGAAGAATTCGGCTCAGAAGAAAAAAGAGAAGCAGATCTATTCTATACTCGATAAGTATCAATACGCAATGGGGGTTGATCCTATTTTTTATGAATGAATGCATCCCTATTTGTTCATCATTCAAAGGACCTATTCGTAAGAATTCTCTTTCATTCATTCCGCCTTTCTTTATTTTATGGCCTTAGTCTATCTATGTATAAAATATGATAAAGGCCCATATTATTAAGACCATTATTACATATTATTAAGATAAGACCATTATTACGTATTACATTACGTATTACGCTTCCACAATCAAAGTGAAATATAATATTACATATTATAATATTACATATTATTAAGATAAGACCATTATTACGTATTACATTACGTATTACGCTTCCACAATCAAAGTGAAATATAATATTACATATTATAATATTACATATTATTAAGATAAGACCATTATTACGTATTACATTACGTATTACGCTTCCACAATCAAAGTGAAATATAATATTACATATTATTAAGATAAGACCATTATTACGTATTACATTACGTATTACGCTTCCACAATCAAAGCGAAATATAATTTTACATTCTTTTTACTTTATGCCTGTTGGTATTCCAAAAGTTCCTTTTCAAGTTCCGGGAGATAACGATGCAAGCTGGGTTGACATATAGTGCGACTTGTCAAATATATTGGGTCATATGGGATTCCCCCGTTCTCTCGCCCGATCGAGATATCCCCTGTTTCGCCCCAAAAAGATTGATTGAATTATCAAAAATTTGTAGCGGGAAGTGTAATGAAGTGCAATTAGAGATCCATTTCATGGGGGTGTATCCAGATTAATATTTTCAATTAGAATGATTTATGGTTGGCTTGGTTGGACTGATAAAATGAAGTATCCAGGCTCCGTTTAGAAAAAACCCAATTGGTAATATATTTATGATTACCACCTATATCATAATCATAATTTTTCTTTTTTTTTTTAATTATAAATAAGAGCGATTTCAAACTGTTAATCAATCGAATAATATGGGAAATACGTTGAATATTTGGCGAAAAACATGAAAGAAAAAGGAATTAAATTAAAATAAAAAAAGGAAATGAAATCATAGCAAAAAGACGTGGTATTGGGTCATTTGTCCTATATGTGCAAATAAAAATCGGGCAGATCTTTACTCGGAGTAGAGCATAAACCTAAAAAAATTGAATAAAAAATTGACGAACCCCATTCAGGAACAAGAAAATGACATCGTGATTTGGATTGAATCGCAATGAAAAAAAAATGGATCAATGAAAAGTTTGTGCAATAAGTTTAGCGAATTTTTTCTATATTATAGGAAAACGGGCCAAAACTCATCTTTCTTTAATTTAATTTTAAATTTCATTTTATTTAAAAAATGTAAGAAAAAGCCCCTTCATTAGAAATTAGAAGTTAGAAAGGTCCGACTAGAAAAAACAAAGGATGGCTGGAATCTACACATTGATTTTTTTTCGCAATTTTTGTTGAACCGTATGCATCAAAAGGTGCCTGTACGGCTACTAAGGGATACAATTTTATCCTAATCAACCGAATTTATCGAGAAAGATTGCTTTTTTTGGGCAAAGAGCTTGATATCCAGACCTCGAATCAACTTGCGGGTATTATGATCTATCTCAGTATAGAGAGTAATAGCCGAGACCTGTTTTTTTTTATAAACTCTCCTGGCGGAGGGATAGTATCTGGATTATCTCTTTTTGATACTATGCAAGCAGTGGAACCAGATGTGCATACACTAGCCATGGGATTGACCGCTTCAATCGCAGCTTTTCTCTTGGTCGGAGGAGAAATTACCAAACGCAGAGCATTCCCTCACGCTCGGCGCCAATGAGTTTTTTTTTTTTATTATTGATGGAAAGAAAAAAGAAGACTATGCCTTCGCCATATGAAATATGAATTAGTAAGTAATAATAGCATGGCACTTTGAATTCGATATGAAATTTTTTTTTTATTTCTTTTTTTTTTTTTCAAAAAAAAATATTAGATTATGTATCGAAAGAGTAGTATGAGAGAAGGGGCATTTCCAATTTGATCTTAGCTATCGTGGGCCCATCTCAGGCGTCACAAACTTTTTTTCTTTTCCTACCAGAGGCTATTAACAATATTTATGTTATGAAAGAGTACGAAAAAAAAAAAAGACTATTTTTTTTCTTTCTTTTTTTTTTTTCAAAAAAAAAAAGAAACTTTGGGATTGCTGAATCACAGACGAAATAAATATATAAAGCAACGGAGCCATCATAGTATTTTTAAACTTTTCCGAAAAAAAAAGAAAAAGAAGGATGGTAATTGGATTATTTATTAATCTGGGTCTAATAGACTCTATATTTTCTCTTTTTTTCGATGAAAGAAAAAAGAGAATTCCATTGTAAAGCCGTATGCAATTGTAAAGCCGTATGCAATGCGCAAAAAATGCCTGTACGGTTGTTCAATTCTATAGCTATTCTTCTCGCCTCATTATGTGAGTTAGAAGTATGTTATATCATCAGGGTAATGATCCATCAACCTATTAGTATGCTTAAGGATGATGGCTTCAAAGACTGGGTCATGGAAACAGACGAAGTAATGAAAATGCAAGAAGACATCATAGAGGCTTATGTACAAAGAACGGGCCAGCCCCGATGGGTTATAAACAAAGACATGGAAAGAGATAATTTTATGTCAGCAAAAGAAGCCAAAGATCATGGAATTGTGGATCATATAGTGCGTACAGAATCGAGACCTATAGTGAATGAAAAACCTATAGTGAATGAAAAACCTATAGTGAATGAAAAACCTATAGTGAATGAAAAACCTATAGTGAATAACAAACCTATAGTGAATGAAAAACCTATAGTGAATGAAAAACCTATAGTGAATGAAAAACCTATAGTGAATGAAAAACCTATAGTGAATAACAAACCTATAGTGAATAACAAACCTATAGTGAATAACAAACCTATAGTGAATAAAAAATGGAGACTAGTTAACGACAATGGCAATGGAAGACCACCATTTGACGACAATGGCAATGGAAGACCACCATTTGACGACAATGGCAATGGAAGACCACCATTTGACGAC
>NW_028322662.1:25000-30000 GCF_047325235.1 Durio zibethinus
GTATTCACATACATGAGAATTATATAGGAACAAGAATAATCTTGGATTAAAAATAGAAATAGATTTCTTTGGAGTAATAAAACTCTTCAAATTACAATACTCGTAGAGAGAGAACCGTAATAAATGCAAAGAAGAAGCATCTTTTATCCAGTAGCGAAGGGCTTGAACCAAGATTTCTAGATGGATGGGGTAAGGTATTAGTACATCTAACACATAATTTAAATGTGAGAATTTGTCCTCTAAAAAAGGAAATATTGAATGAATTGATTGGAAATTATGGGATTTTGCGACTTCTTCCCCTTGTGAGTAAGATACTAATCGTAAGGAAAATGGAATTTCCACAATGACTGCAAATCCCACCGATATCATTTGAGAATATAAATTATTGTTGTGCCCAAAAAATGGATTTTGGTTGGAATCATTAGCAGAAATAATCAAATGATTCTGTTGATCCATTCGAATAATTAAACGTTTCACAATTAGTGAACTGAATTTATTACCATAACCCTGATTTTCCAAAAAAATCATCGATTTATTTAAACCATGATCATGAGCAAGTGCATAAATATACTCCCGAAAAATAAGTGGGTATAGGAAATCATGTCGGCGAGATCTATTTAGTTCTAAATATACTTGAAATTCCTCCATTTCAAATTCGATTTGAACCAAAGTATAGGGGATCTATTCGGTTATCAAATGATACATAGTGCGATACAGTCAAAACAAGGTATTATAGTAAGAAAATAATAGATACCTCGGAGACAGGTAGATTCATCAACGGATTCTCTATCCTATCTTTTGCCATCTAATTGATTTATGTTCGTTATAGGATAAGAAGATGGCTAGAAATCCTTTATTTTTTCAACCCAATCGCTCTTTTGATTTTGGAAAAAAAAAAAAAAATATCTTTTCTTTATCAATATACTGCTTCTTATACACATTCATGTCTAACCCATAAAGGGAATAACTAATAATTAGGACTCATAAAAAAATCGATAATTTACTCATGAGAAAAACCTTTACCGCATTAGGCACTAATTTATTTTTAACGTTTAATTAGATCGGGTAATCATTCAAATTGCGAACAGAAGCTCGTTACTTTTTGTTTCCCTATAATTGGGGCCGTAGAGCTCTATCCATTTATTCACTCGACCCAACTTTGAATTCAATTAATTTTTTTTGTTCCGCACCAAAAATTCAAAGACGATTTTTTTTTTTGGACTGATCCGGAAAAAAAATGGATTCTTAGAATTCTCCATTGATACGACATGCTCTTTTTTCCATCCACTCCTTTCAGGATCAGTCGTGGTCTTACAAACTGTACCGATGGTATGAACGAATCCCTTTCTTCATACAAATGTGTAAAAGATGCTAGTCGCACTTAAAAGCCGAGTACTCTACCGTTGAGTTAGCAACCCGAAAAAAATCGGAATAAAAAAAAAATGGAATTGCACGAGGCAATCAAAACATGAAATTAGCAAAAATTTGAATAAAATAAAAATACACGAAATTCTAAGATAAAAACATAGAAATAGAATAAGTGAAAATTTGTGGACCGCCTCCTGTCTTATTCATTCCATTGTTATCCATTTTTTTTTTTTTTTTTCAATACAATATACAATTACAATAAAAAAAACTTCTTGTATCACAACAAATTCAAAGAAAGAACCCATTATTTGAATGAAGTGAAGTGCCAAACTTGTGGGCGGGGATAAATAGATCTATTTATCTACGATCGAATTATATTTGTTCGATACACTGTTGTCAATATGATTGTAAATTTTGAATATAAATGTTGAGAAAAGAATAAAGAATATAAAAAAGACTATAAAAAAATACAATGAAAAAAAGAATTAAGTCAATTTTTTTTTTTTTTTTTATTATATTGTATTTTTTATTATTAATTATTAATAATATTTATTATTATAATATTTATTATTTTTATTATTAATAATATTTATTATTATAATATTTATTATTTTTATTATTAATAATATTTATTATTATAATATTTATTATTTTTATTATTATAATATTTATTATTATAATATTTATTATTATAATATTTATTATTAATTATTTATTATTAATTATTATTATTTATTATTAATTATTATTAATATTTTCTATTTTTATATGTTATTTTTTCTTGTTATTTTCTCTGTTTTTTTATCTTATTTTATGTTATTTTTTTTTTTTTATCTTATTTTATGTTATTTTTTTAAATGCAATTACTTCATTTATTCAATTGATCTTTTTTCTCTATATTTTATATCAATAAAATTAGCTCAATAAAATCTGTTATAGAACACGGTATTCTATAGTAGCAAAGCAATAAGAAATACGAATAATAAATAAAAAAGTATGAATAAAACAAAAGAGGGGGGAGGAAATTATAAAGAAAAATTTATACAAAGCTAGATATGAGTCATCCACCCCCTCTTTTTTGTATTTCATTAATTGAATTTTGTTTGATTAAGACTAAGTTCCGTAAAAACCCCGGCCTTCTTTAAAATATCATGGTTGAGCTCCTTTTTCAAGGAAATAGAGAATAGCGGGAACATTCAAATGGGTTTGATTATTTATCGGATCATAAAAACCAACTTTTCGAAGATCTCTTCCCTCTCTTCGGGATCGAACATCAATTGCAACGATTCGATAAACGGCTCATTGGGATAGATGTAGTTAAATAATACCCCCCCCCTAGAAACGTATAAGAAGTTTTCTCCTCGTACGGCTCGAGAAAAAAAAAAAAAAATGATTAAAAGTTATGTCTATTAAAAGTTATGTCTATGTATGGAATTATAATGTATGTAATTAGAATGTCAAAAAGATCCATAAACCCGGCAAATCAATTAGACATTTAAACCCGTCTTTTTTTTTTCAAAAAAAAAGAAGAAAAAAGCATTCGTACTCTCATAACTCAAGTCAAATAACTCTCAAAATGCTCAAAAAAAAATCCTTAGGCATTCTTTTATTGAGTGGTCTCTAACCCCTTTTTTTGTTTGTCTCGTTTAGAATCGATTTCGATTCTTCATTTTGATCTAGTTGTTGAGACAATTGAAAAGGGTATTTCCTTGTTCTAGGATCCTTTATCTTTGTCTTGAATCATTGGGTTTAGACATTACTTCGGCGATATTTAATCATTTCAAAAATGGCAGCAACATGCCCCTTTTTCTCTCTTTTTTTCTTTCTATCAAAGAATCATATGAACGATTAATTCCCGCATTATACACTTTTGATCGAAAGAGTTTTACCAATTCCAACAATTTTTCTTTTTGATTTGAAAATAGTTTGAATCGGAGCTTTTCGATTTCTATATCAAAAATAGACTTACGAAGTTGTTCCAACTTATTTATTTCCATTAATTAACCCTAGATCCTTGCCCCTGAAAAATGGATGTTTCTCTTCGAGCTCCATCCTGTACTATTTACATTACAACCCAACAAAAAGACGGATTATAATAGAACAGAACAAAGGATGTCGAGCCAAAAGCACCTTCATTTCTACATAATGGAAGGTGGTGGGTTTTGACATCCACAGCCGATCATGTCCTTCAAGTCGCACGTTGCTTTCTACCACATCGTTTCAAACGAAGTTTTACCATAACATTCCTCTAGTTTGGAACATTGATTCAATTATGGAATCATGAATAGTCATTGGTTCAGTCGATACATAGTAATCTATCTATACTTTTTCCTTCTATATGAAATCAATTTCCTTCTATATGAATCTATATGAAATAAATAGATAATTTAGGAAGAAAAAGCCTCAATAAGAATTCAAATTAACCCATATTGTATGAATACAATATATTTTTATTTTTTTATACTTTTATTAATATTAAGCTTTTCTATTCTAATTAATAAGAAATTAATAATATAATTAATAATAATAATATTACGAATATTATAAATAACACAAATAAACTAATCTTTTTGAATCTGCCTTGCATCTTCAAATAACTCGATAGATCAAATAACTCGATAGAATAGATTCGCCAATCTCACAGTTCTTCGAGTGCCAATCTTAAGAAATCATTAAAAATCAAAAGCAAGAATCACATTTTCTCCAATATTTGACTCTTAGAAAGAAGGTTGTTAAAAAAAAAAGAGCAATTTAGATTCGGATATCGTTATTCTGATATATAAAAAGAGTAGGCTCTGGGACGAAAGGATTCGAACCTTCGAATAGCGGGACCAAAACCCGTTGCCTTACCACTCGGCCACGCCCCATTTAGATTTCTATTTGAAACTACTAAACACTAATATGGGTATTCCCTGTTCGTCAATTCCAGTTCCAAATAACTATGGAATAGATTAGATTCTTGCTAGGATTTTGGCACGTATGGATAGAGAATTAAACCGAATTTATTGATCATTACATATAATTCAATTAAGATATTGTATGAAAGTATGATTTCTTCTATTCTCTTGTAAGAATTGAAGGCTTTTTGATTGGGTGAGTTCAAAGAAGTATTGTTTAGTCTGCCTTATTTTCCTTTCTTCATTTTTTTCCTTATATCAAAAAACATATTAATAACTCAATCAAAATTATCTCCAAGAACAAAATTTTGTTATGCTTAATCTTAATATCTTTAATTTGATCTGTATCTGTTTGAATTCTGCCCTTTTTTCGAGTAGTTTTTTATTCGCCAAATTGCCCGAGGCCTATGCTTTTTTGAATCCAATCGTAGATTTTATGCCAGTAATACCTGTTCTCTTTTTTCTCTTAGCCTTTGTTTGGCAAGCTGCTGTAAGTTTTCGATGAGATCCTTAATACTGTCCTAGAAAAATTCATGATTTATTCAAGAAAAAAAAATTGTAACAATTGAAAAGATTAGATAAGTCTTACACTATGAACACTATGAACGAACCGAACCCTCAATTCAAAGATTGAAATTCTTGGATAGCCATGATAAAGCTGGATCATCCCATTTCCTCATTCTGACCCTTTTTCGCCGAAGAACCCTATTTGGATTAAAGTCCGCCACAATATAT
>NW_028322662.1:35000-37500 GCF_047325235.1 Durio zibethinus
ATCTTTTTTTTTTTTCTAATGTAATGAGCTTACCCTCTCCCTCTCTTCTCTATTCATATTCCAAAATATCGAAACTGATCACTAATCCAAGACCAGAATATTCGGAGGATTCTTCTGACCAAAATAGAAAATATATCAAAAAACTAAACTAAAAAGTATAATAAATAAATAATAAATAAAAAATTTACATATAATTAATTTATAATAATTTATAATTGTATAATTGTACTTAGAATTGTATAATGTATAATTGTAATTTGTCAGCAAAGTTGTTTCTTTTTTTTTTTTCTTCAAATTCAAAGAATTCTTCTCACTTTATACATAGGTCATCGATTCAGCATTGGAAAAAGGGGCTCGAATCGTTTTATCGACATGAGTGTTTTATATCGAAAAAACATTTTCCACTATTTGAAAATATTTCTGTATTTATTAACATAGTAGTAGAAAGAGTACCCTGCTGCATCTGAACTTCAAACAGTTTGGCCTTAACCATGTTAATGGTCCCGGATTATTGGTTAATAGAGAATCAAAGTCGATGTACCAATGAATGACGAAATGCTATGGTTCTTAAATATGATTTTGAAATTTATTCAGAAGTAATTCGCGGGATCATGCACTCTTTTCTTTCCTAGTTATAATGAAAAAAAGTGCAACTGGGTGAATCCAGCCTATTCTTGAAATAAACAACTCGCACACACTCCCTTTCCAAAAAAGATCAATACACCAAGGACTACACTTAGATTTATTGGATTTGTTGCTAAAATATCGGTATTAAATCCGAAACTCCCGGCGGATGGCCAGTGACCCAAGGAAAGGAAAGAATCGGTTACATTTTTCATATGATCTCCTATTTTATTTTAGATAGACTAAAAAAAAAAAAAAAGAACTCGGTTCTTTTTTTTGTATTATATCACTTTGACTCCTTTTCTATTTATTCTATTCTATCATATTTAGATTATTCTAATTATTCTAATTCTATGTATTTCTTTTTTTTTTTTAATAAATTATTAATTTATTATTAATATTAATTAATTTATTATTATTAAATTATTCATTATTATAAATTTTTATTTACCTACGTCTAAACGGAGTCAAAAATAGATTCTATTTAGCTAGAAATGTATTTTTTTTTTTCAGTTGAAAATTCCCAATAATAATGATACTTATTAGAATTAGGGGGGGGCGGGTTTCATGTCAATGGCAAAATACCTCATTTGTTGCAACACTCCTTTAAACAATAAAAAAGGTTTCTCTTGAACTAAGAAGGGGAAGGAAGAAAGCGAGTCAGTGTGATAATTCCTCATCCTCAAATTAATCCTTCCCATGGATTATTGTCCCAACAAATAAGTAATTGTAGGGGTGAAATCTTGATATAATTCGAAAAAGCGAGGAGTAAGTCCCAAGCCATAAAATAAGAAAAAAAAAATACACAATTCTCATGTTTATAGGATTAAACAAAGGGATTCGCAAATAAAAGTGCCAATGCTACAACCAGCCCATAAATTGTTAAAGCTTCCATAAAAGCCAAACTAAGCAATAAAGTACCTCGTATTTTTCCCTCTGCCTCGGGTTGTCTCGCGATACCTTCTACAGCTTGGCCCGCAGCAGTACCTTGACCAACTCCAGGTCCAATAGAAGCAAGCCCGACAGCCAACCCAGCAGCAATAACGGAAGCGGCAGAAACCAGTGGATTCATGATAAGTTCCTCGCACCAAAATAAAGAAATGGTTAATGATACAATCATCCAATGAATTTTTACTTAATTATATTATTCCATCACTAAGATTCAACCTGCCCAAGTAACTAAGAACTCCGAATGGAAGTGAGAATATTATTGAACCGTCAGAACTATTTCGATATCTTTTTTTTAGTTCCTATCCACTGGATTTTTTTGAATCCGCGCATACTTTGTTCTTCCATTTCTTTTTTTCTAACCCATTCTTTGCTTTGAATTCTTCGTTTTGTCTTTATTTTATCTCTTTATTCATTCAATTCAGAGTCAAAGACGAAACAGAAGAACTTCTATTCTTCTATTGGAATCCCTATCTAAATCCACAGTAGTAGGGTGGATTAGATATATTTTGAGTTCATATATAACTAGTCAATATCTAATATCCCATATACATGTGTTTCTTACATAACGTAAACCAACTATTCATATCTTAGATTCAATCGGATTCTAGAATTATTCCTCAAAGGATGGACAAGAGTTGGCTTATAGCCATTAGATTCCATATACCTAATTCTACCCCCCCTTTTTTTTCTAATCATTTTTTATATCGTTTTTTGTCAATTCGTCCCTTCCTTTTATTTATCATTATCTCACACGGATACAATCTAAATAAATAGACGAATTCATTAGACCAAATCATTGCATAAAAATAAAAAATCAATATCAATATTTGATTGAGCTAAGTTCATGCAATTTATTTTATTATTTATTAAAATTTTCTTTTGGTCAATCGTTGCATTGAATGAAATCGACTGAAATGGGAATCAT
>NW_028322662.1:45000-55000 GCF_047325235.1 Durio zibethinus
TCTAATTAGACCGCGAATTACAAATGTCTGGAAAAGCTCTATTGCTATTTCGCGAGGCAATCCACAGCGATGTAATGAAAGTGAGGGGCCAACAAGAATGACAGAACGTCCCGAATAATCGACTCGTTTGCCAAGCAAAGTCTCACGAAATCTTCCCTCTTTGCCTTCAATTACATCTGAAAACGACTTGTAAACCTTATTATGATTATGACCGTCCCTCATTGGTTGTCCGCGGGTTCCATTATCAAGAAGTGTATCCACGGCTTCTTGTACCAATTTTTCCTGACACATTACTAATTCCCCTGGCGTAGATCTACTTGTTGTTAATAAATCGGTAAGAGTATTATTTCGATAGATAACTCTTCTATAGAGTTCATTAATATCCGAACTCATTAGTTTACCCCCATCTATCTGAATGATCGGTCTCAACTCGGGAGGAAGAACCGGTAATAGACATAAAACCATCCATTCTGGTTCTATATTTGTTCGAATAAAATGCTTAGCCAATTCCATGCGTCTAACCAAAAAATCCTTTCTTCTTCCAATTTTTCGATCTTCCCATTCATTACCCGCGAGGCCTTCTTCTCCTAATTCTTTCCATTCGACCAACGAATAATCGATAAGAATTCGCAAATCTAGATCGGTTAATTGTTCTCGAATAGCACCTGCTCCAGTAGAAATTTCTCGATTTCGAAATGTATCGAAACCTTGGGTAGTAAAAAAAAGTGGGATACTGTATTTCCAGGATTGAATTTCATATTCGAATGAACCTCGTAATCGTAAGAAAGTAGGTTTTTTAGCGATGGGCCTAGCAAAAGCAAAATTAGGATAGGGCCCTACAGGATCTCTCCCCCCCCCCCTCAAAATCGGACATGAGAGTTTCCTCTCATCCGGCTCAAGTAGTTACACCAAATAAAGATAAAGAAAGGAGTTCTCGCTTTCAAATTCTAGAACCCCCCCCAAAAAAAGGTCTACTCTTTACTCAAGTTCCAAAGAAACATTTCATTGATTCATTCTTCTTTTATTGATTTATATTTTCTTAATTCTTTATTCAATTCGAAATTAGGACATAAATGAAATGTGAAATTCTTGAGTAGTCTACTTCCCCTCGAATGATGAATCCTCTTAAATTAAAGGAGTGTCATAAGGGATTTACTTGTCTATGTACCCTTCCATTCGATCTCTTAGGTCCTGCCTTACCTTACCTCGACGGTTATACCACGATGCCCTTAACTTAAAGCCTAAGCCTATATGCGATGTATAGACTCCTGCAACCATGACATATTTGTTTACTTGAACATAATTTCATTTCTTTCTAAAAGAACTAAAAGAAATGAGAATGGTTAATTCCACAAAAGAAAGAAGTCTTTTTTTTTCACGAGGTACAACTCAAAATTCCTATTTATTTATTTTTACTGACTCGACCATAGACCAATTCCCTTTTTATTTGGGAGTATATGAATACACCCATAATTCTGAGCTTCATGTTACTCCTCCCAAGAGACATGTCATGTCAGATCCAGGGCATCCCAATTCGATTGAATGGGATGACAGTTTCTCATTGCTAATCGGTAAAATCATAATTTCGATCAAATCACACATCGCAGTATACTAGACCCTCTAATTCTTTAAGAGGTTTATCTAAAAGATTGGCGATATAACTAGGACGACGTTTCAAATACCATACATGAGTTACTGGACATGCCAGTTTTATGTATCCCATTTGATATCTTCGTATCCGATAATCAACAAATTCAACTCCGCATTGTTCACAAAATTTAGGGCCCTGCTTTTCATTTCCAATTACTCGATAATTTCCACAAGCGCAAATTCCACTTTTTATAGGTCCAAAAATTCTTTCACAAAATAATCCATCCTTTTCCGGTTTATTGGTTTTGTAATGAAAAGTATAGGGTTTTGTCACCTCTCCAACGGTTTCTCCATTAGGTAGGATTTTATTGGCCCAAGCACTTATTTGTTGGGGAGAAACTGAGCCAATTCGGAGTTGTTGATGTTTATATCGGTCGATCATAGAAGACAAATTCTGATTCATTCCGATTAAGCTTCCTTCCTATTAATCTGGAAGTTCTTCTCAGATACAAGGAAATGATTCAGTTCCAGAGCCAAAGATCGTAATTCTCGGACGAGCAATCGAAAAGATTCTGGAGCATTTTCAGGTTTAGGTATTGTTCCTCCAATGATCATAGTACCAAGTACTTCTTGGCGAGCTCTAATATGATCAGATTTATAAGTAAGCATTTCTTGTAAAATATGAGCAACACCAAATCCCTCTAGAGCCCAAACCTCCATTTCTCCTACCCGTTGTCCTCCTTGCTTGGACCTTCCTCTAAGTGGTTGTTGTGTAACAAGTGTATAATGTCCACTGGAACGCCCATGTATTTTATCATCAACTTGATGAATTAATTTCAAGATATAAGGTTTTCCTATTATAACAGGTTGTTCAAAAGGGTCCCCCGTTCTTCCATCAAATAGTCTGCTTTTTCCTGGATACTCGGGTTCAAATACCCATGGATTCGCTGTTTGCTTACCGGCTTCATATAATTCGGAAAACACTAGTTTTCTCGAAGCCTCTTGTTCATATCTCTCATCAAACGGTGCTATTCGATAATGTCTATCTAGTAGACTCCCTGCTAACCCAAGCGAGCATTCAAATATCTGTCCCACATTCATTCGTGAAGGGACTCCTAATGGGTTGAAGACCATATCAACAGGTCTTCCGTCTTGCAAATAAGGCATATCCTGTCTAGGTAAAATTTTGGAAATGATACCCTTATTTCCATGTCTTCCGGCTACTTTATCGCCTACTTTCATTTCGCGTTTCTGTGAAATATATACACGAATCGTTTCCGGATTATAACTAGAACCCCCTTTTTTCTGGATCCATCTCACATCGATGACTCGACCCCTCCCACCTATAGGTAATTTTAGACAAGTTTCCTTTGAAGTGGATACCTGAATCCCAAGTATGGCCCGTAATAATCTATCTTCTGGAGCATATGATGATTCTTTCGCCACCTGAGGCGTTAATTTACCTACTAAAATATCGCCCGTCTCCACCCAAGATCCCAGCATCACAATTCCATTTTTGTCTAAATTGCGGAGTAAATGGGCTTCTAGGTGCGATATTTCGTTAGTGATTCTTTCAGGACCTTGGCTTGTCACATGAGTCTGAATTTCATATTTTCGTATGTGAAAAGAAGTATAAATATCTTCATATACTAGACGCTCGCTAATGAGTACCGCATCCTCAAAATTGTAACCTTCCCATGGCATATAAGCTACTAATACGTTTTTGCCCAAAGCGAGTTCGCCACCAACCGTAGCGGCACCATCCGCTAAAATCTGTCCCTTTTTAATGCATTTACCCCGCTGAACCCGGGGAGTTTGATGCATACAAGTATTTTTGTTGGAACGTTGATACATAACTAATGGAATGCTTAGAGTATCCCCATTACCCGATAAAATAATCTTGTCAGTATCGGTAGAAATGATCTTTCCCTCTTGATCGGCTATAGCGGGAACCCCTGAATCTAGAGCCAATTGGCGTTCCAACCCAGTTCCAACAATGCACTTCTCGGAACGCGAAAGCGGAACTGCTTGGCGTTGCATATTAGAACTCATTAAAGCCCGATTCGCGTCATTATGCTCGATAAAAGGAATGAGGGAAGCTCCCATAGAAAAATATTGAAAAGGAAAAATACTTCGAAGATGAACTTGTTCCCATGCAATAGTCAGGAATTCTTGGCGGTATCGAGCCGGAACAACCTGTTCTTCCTGAATACCCTGATTCAAGGCCAAAGAATTTCCTGCCGCTACCATATAATATTCATCTCGACTTGGGGATAAATAAAGCATCTGTGCTTTTTTTGATCTCTCAAATATTTTATAAAATGGACTTTCTAGAGACCCCCAACGACCAATCCTGGCATGAATTGCTAAGGATCCAATAAGTCCAACATTGATTCCTTCAGACGTGTCAATTGGGCAAATGCGTCCATAGTAACTAGGATGGATATCTCGTATCCGAAAATTAGCAGTTCGCCCGGTCAATCCTCCGGGGCCCAAATAACTCAATTTTCTCCCATGAACTATTTGTGTCAATGGATTTGTTCGATCCAAAACTTGAGACAATGGGTGTAATCCGAAAAAGGATTCATAAGTGGTTGTTAATGGAGTCGAAGTTACCAAATTCTGAGGAGTCGGTATCAATTTATGCCTAATTGCTCCGCATATAGTTCCTCTAACTACATTTTCTAAACGAACCAGAGCCAATCCGAATTGATCTTGTAAGAGATCCGCTACAGAACGAATACGCTTATTTTTCAAATGATTCATATCGTCAAGTGTACCCATTCCAAATTTCATTCCAATCAAATGATCCGCAGCTGCCAATATATCTCGCGGTAACAAAAATGTATTGTTCTGAGGTATATTAAGATTCAGTCTCTGGTTCATATTTCGTCGACCAATCCTTCCTAATTCACATCTTTGCTGAAAGAATTTCTTTTGTAATTCCTTACACAAGGATTCAGAAAATACCGGATCCCCGCCTACACAAGAAAATTGTTGATAAAACTCCAAAATGGCATTTTCTTTTGACCCAATTTTTTTTTTTTCCTTATCGGTCAGGAAAGACAAGAAAATTTCAGGGTAGCAAACATTCTCTAGAATTTCTCTTAGATTCGAACCCATAGCTGATGATAGAACTAGAATAGATATTTTCTGTTTCCTACTTACACGAGCCCATATCCTTGCTTTTCTATCAATCTCTAATTCGAACCTCCCCCCCCAATCTGATATTATGGTACCAGTATAGACCGAAATTCCGTTAGGATCCAATTCTGATCGATAATAGATACCGGGGCTTTGCAATATTTGATTGATCACAATTCTGTATATTCCATTTACTATAGAAGTTCCGAGGGAGTTCATTAAAGGAATGTTTCCAATAAAAATTGTTTGTTCTTGCATATCCTTACTGGTTTTCAAAATTAATCCTGCGGATACATATAATTTAGAAGAATATGTGAGTGATTCATATACAGCATCCCTTTCTTTTATCAACGGTTCCACCAATTGATATGTTTCCACAAATAATTGAAATTCAATTTCTTGATCTGTATCTTCAATTTTTGGAAACTTATCAAGTTCTTCTGTTAAGCCCCGATCCATGAACCCACAAAATCCTTCAAATTGTATCTGATTCAACCCAGGTATTGTATACATTTCCCCATTTTCATTCCCGAGCATTTTGAATTTCCCATTTATCAAAAAAATCCCATTCTTTTCTCATTCTTCATCGAATCATATGAATCGATCTAATAATGATGGAATTGAATTTCTATTCTGTTTACTGAATCACATGAAATTTTATCTAACTCCATATACCATATAATATATATGGAATGTATGAAATGCGTATGAACGGAAGAAGAAAAATTATACTCAAATTTTAATTTATATTTATAACAAACAGCTACATAAAAGAATTGATAAATGCCATTTAGCCTTATGGAGTTTTGTATAGAATATCAAAAAAAAAAATAATAATTCAATTTCTACCATTATTATGATATTCCATATTCCAATCCGATTGAATACCAGAAAAATGAAATGAATTCCTGATTTGATCTGTTCGTTGAGATAAAGACAAAATAATCATAAAATATATATCGGGAGAGAGTTGATTTTTCTAGCACTTAATTTTTTCATAGATTCCATTGTTCTGTTCAAAAAATGATTCGCAGAGAAGAGAGATGTTTTTACCCATTTTTTAGTTTTTTATTTTTTAGTAGAATATTTAGAATATGATTGAAGTGCGTACGAAAAGAGGGCTTGTATTTATTAAACATATGCAGATATAGCATTTCTATTTATATATGTCTTTCCTCTTTTCTTTTTATTCCATTATAGCTCTCTAGTGGAGACAACACATGGCGTGCTCTATCAAAAATTCTATTTTTTCTTTAATTTTAATCTATTCAATGAAAAATTGAAACACGATAATTTCTTGCTGATTCCCTATGGACATCATATCTAGATAGATAAAATACCTCATTAGATAACTAGAGCTGTGTAACAACTTATGTTCGGGGGTTTACATAGACTCATAATTGCTGTTATATTATTATAATATAATTTATAATTATATAATTTATAATTGAAATTAAGAAAGTTTTTTTATTGAATTGAAAAATTGAAAAAAAAAATCAATACTAATTAGTTATGTATCCATTTTTATTTTCTTATACCATTAGAGAAAGACAAGTGAAGAAGAATCGTCCATAAATTTGCCGTCAATAGTTAATAGTTAATGGTTCCAATTTTTTTGTCCTGCATTTTTACTTTTGTAACTGAGAATCCACATTTTCTTTTTCAATAGAAAAGAAAAAAGAAAGGGAAAGTTTTTGTTTTTAGATATTGTGTGTCTTGAGATACTATAACCAATTGAAGGTATGGATCCAATCTAAAAATAAAAAGGGGATACTCTCATTTTTTTGTTTGTAGCCTTTTGGCGACATGGCCGAGCGGTAAGGCGGGGGACTGCAAATCCCTTATTCCCCAGTTCAAATCCGGGTGTCGCCTGATCAACAAAAAACGCGAAATCCTATATTCTGTTTTGCTGATATAACTCGACCAATTTTCTCCGGCAAAAACAAGTGTAAGAAAAGGACTCTTGATACTTTCTTGATTATAAACTTGATTATAAACTTCCGGAGGTTTTGTTTTCTAAAGTGTTGTAAATCCTTACGTCTAGGATTCAAGGAAAAACTAGAGTAGTGGAAGGGAATGAGTAAATCTTGATATGGTAGCCCCTCCCCTACTAATAGAGGGGCTACTATCGGAGTCTTGAATTAGATTGGATAACGGGAGTGTTTAATTAACTAATGAATGGTTGTAGAAGGGTTGGAAGATACTTTGTATACAGACTGATGAAAGTCTCTGAGTGTTCAGGCATCCAATCAATATTAGATTGGATGGATAATTGGCTTTTACTTAATAAGGGACACCAAAAGAAAGAAGAAGTCTTATTATTGCTACATGTGAGTAACATTCTTTTGATACTTCCAAAAGTGTTACTGCGTATTTTGCTTGTGCTTAATGGTTCTCGATTTTACTAGAAATCATATAAGAACTTGTTATAAGCGGATTTATTGAAGTGTTTCATCAACGGTGGTGTGTCAGAATTCCCTTTTCCTTTTGACTCTGCACCGGTAATTCCACTATTATTAGTGAACAATAATGGAAAAATTCCTTCCTATTTGTTTCATATTCATAGAAATTAGGGGACATAATACACATGGATATAGTAAGTCTTGCTTGGGCTGCTTTAATGGTAGTCTTTACATTTTCCCTTTCACTCGTAGTATGGGGAAGAAGTGGACTCTAGGGGTACTTCTAATTGGGTTGAGGAATCAAACCGTATCAATTGTTTTCTAGATCGTTTTGCAAAGCCTTTTTAACTATTTTATTAGTCTTCATTTCGAAATTCTTGGATTCTAGTGGAGTAATGTATTCTATGAATAATACCCTTTCAATCAAAATCAAACAAACATTTCAATAATTCCCATGTTCGTATTTCGAAAGTAAAAGGGATACGGATGATAGGCAATTTATTAAAAAAAAAAAAAGAATTCTTCCTAAATTTTCTATTTTGATGAACCAGCTCTTACCAGAGTTATATATGGACAATGAGGGACAAGGAACCCCCCCCCCCTTTTTTTTTTCTGTATTTGTTTGTTTTTATTTCCTTCCCTCTTTACTGTTACTGTTCAAAGAGAAAAAAAGTAGTTCTTTTATTTAATAAGATCTTGCCTTAGTGTAGTCACATATTGCACACTTACCCCCTGTTTTATTTATTATTTTAGGAATTTTATTTATGCCATGCTTTATTGACTCATTTCATATCATGGATCAAAGAAAAGAAGTTAAATTAAAAATCGGTTCCATGAAATGAAAGAATTAGAAAATCGTAAGACTTGCCTTTCAATTATTTCAGATTGATTGAAATCAACACAAATAAAATAGATCAAGCGAAGAAATAAAATTGAGATACTATGTACATTACATATATTTCATTACATATATTTAATTGATATCGACATGTATGAAGATACATATTGTAGATTCATCTATATTAAGCTTGTATCTTTATACATTACAATAATAGATATGGATAGTATGGTAGAAAGATTCATATTTTTTTTCTACCATACTATCGAGTTTGATAGGATACTGCTGATTCTAGTCCATTCATTTTATTTAATTTATTTAAGACGTGAAATTGGAATCCTTTTTTTCTTAAATCCTTGATAAAAAGTCAAGTTTCATTCAAATTAATCACTTTGACTGACAGTTTTTACGTATATTATAAGTAAAAAGGCGGTAGGAACTAGAATGAACAGCGCTGTAGCAATAAATGCGAGAATATTTACTTCCATAATTTCATTGTTTTTTTTACTTCGCAATAACTCGGGATTTAATCCCATAGAGATGATAAATTTGTCGCTTGTAAATTCAATGCGATGACTTACATTTCAATGACATCGAATCGGATCAATATCATGAATAACAATATCTAAGCTATCAAATCGATTCACCGTCGAGAATTGAATAGTATAACATAGGAAGCTCTTTTATCCACACCGAATACAAAATTGGATTCCTGGCCCAATCAAAAGAATTCCTTTCCTTTATTTCTATATATTCTTTTCCACTCTTTCTTTTCGATAATCTACCGCCTTCCTTGTACAATCATCTGATGATGTATCATCTGACTGCTTTTCCACTTTCACCGTTTACAAATAGTTTACAAATAAACCCCAACAAAAAATGGAAAGGAAAAAATAAATAAAAAAGGCTATCCTTGGGAATGAAATTCTTTCATTTGTATTCCCTTTCACAGAAAATGGAGGGATCAATTGATGTATTTTTTTTTTATTGTATCCGTCGGGACTGACGGGGCTCGAACCCGCAGCTTCCGCCTTGACAGGGCGGTGCTCTGACCAATTGAACTACAATCCCAGGGCAATAAAGAAAAGTGTACAGCATAGATATTCTTATGATTTCATTCAAGCCATTTTCTATTTAAATTTTAGATTCGAATCGCCGTGTTGTAACAAACAAAGGCGCGAGTGATATATTGATATCCATACGGGTATGCGCTTTAGTGAGAGCAACGCGGATTACTAGTTACTAGTAATCCTTTCGTTATTGCCAAATCGATCGATAATCAATTTTAAAATGAAAAAAAAAAAAGAGTCTTTTTTCTTTACTTTACTCTTTCTTTTCATTAAACTTTATACTTAATGATCCTGATATGAATCTAGATCATTATCAAGGTCAGAATTTATGGGAACAAATAAATAGAACAAATAAAAAACAAATAGCGGTAGGGATGGATATATCAGAAAATTGGACTTTTTTTATTCTTCCCTAATTTTTTTGTTTGGCTTTTCTGGAAAACAAAATACAAAAAAATGGGCATTTTATGTTATGGCGGATCAGCGAATTATTGGGCCGAGCTGGATTTGAACCAGCGTAGACATATTGCCAACGAATTTACAGTCCGTCCCCATTAACCGCTCGGGCATCGACCCAGGAAGAATCAATTATAGGTTTATTGATAATCCATGATCAACTTCCTTTCGTAGTACCCTACCCCCAGGGGAAGTCGAATCCCCGCTGCCTCCTTGAAAGAGAGATGTCCTGAACCGCTAGACGATGGGGGCATATTTGCCTGACCGACATCATACTATGCTCATAGTATGAACAGTTTTTTGAAATTGTCAATATAATGGAATGATATGACTAGATCCGAAAGCTTTTTCCATCTTTTATGATTTTCCATTTTTGATTCATGATTTATACTCATAAATCATTCATTTGAATCGCCACTCTATTCTATATAGAAATAAATTAGATATAGAAATAAATTAGATAAATTCAATCTATTATATTATTATATTATATAAATCGA
>NW_028322663.1:0-5000 GCF_047325235.1 Durio zibethinus
CTGTATTTCGTTCGAGGGACGTTGGCCGGGGTGCACGCAATGGGAGGCCCATCGCGCACACCTACTCCCCCCGTGGGGGGGGGAGAGGGGGTGCCGGACCACCACCCCCTAAAGAGCATTAGAGATTTTACAGATATGCTACCAGTAGACGTTAAAATGTCTGAAACGGGGACACTTTTTCCAAACAAGCAAATCCCACACCGAGGGTGCGCAGGTGCCGATGGTGGTCGAGGCATGTGCCCGCAACAAGGGCCAACGTGAGCCGATGGTGGTCGAGGCAACCGCCCGCACCAGCTCGAGGCATGTGCCCACACCAAGGCCCGGCATGTATCGATGGTGTTCGACGTAGGGGCCATCTTCTGCTGATGGTGGTCGAGGCAAGAGCCCGCACCAAGGGCCAGCGTGTGCCCATGGTGCTCGAGGCAACCGTCCGCACCAGGGCCCAGCGTGTGCCGATGGTGGTCGAGGCAACCGCCCGCACCAGGGCCCAGCGTGTGCCGATGGTGCTCGAGGCAACCGCCCGCACCAAGGGCCGGCTTGTGCCGATGGTGTTCGAGGCAACCGCCCGCACCAGGGCCCAGCGTGTGCCGATGGTGGTCGAGGCAACCGCCAGCACCAGGGCCCAGCGTGTGCCGATGGTGGTCGAGGCAACCGCCCGCACCAAGGCCGAGCGTGTGCCGATGGTGGTCGAGGCAAGCGCCCGCACCAGGGCCCAGCGTGTGCCGATGGTGGTCGAGGCAAGCGCCCTCACCAAGGCCGAGCGTGTGCCGGTGGTGGTCGAGGCAACCGCCCGCACCAGGGCCCAGCGTGTGCCGATGGTGGTCGAGGCAAGCGCCCGCACCAAGGCCGAGCGTGTGCCGATGGTGGTCGAGGCAAGCGCCCGCACCAGGGCCCAGCGTGTGCCGATGGTGGTCGAGGCAAGCGCCCTCACCAAGGCCGAGCGTGTGCCGATGGTGGTCGAGGCAACCGCCCGCACCAAGGGCCGGCGTGTGCCGATGGTGTTCGAGGCAACCGCCCGCACCAGGGCCCAGCGTGTGCCGATGGTGGTCGAGCCAGGAGCCCGCACCAAGGGCCGGCTTGTGCCGATGGTGTTCGGGGCAACCGCCCGCACCAGGGCCCTGCGTGTGCCGATGGTGCTGGGGGCAACCGCCCGCACCAGGGCCCAGCGTGTGCCGATGGTGCTGGGGGCAAGCGCCCGCACCAGGGCCCAGCGTGTGCCGATGGTGCTGGGGGTAACCGCCCGGACCAGGGCCCAACGTGTGCCGATGGTGGTCGAGGGAACCGCCCGCACCAGGGCCCAGCGATTGTGCCGATGGTGCTGGGGGCAAGCGCCCGCCCCAGGGCCCAGCGTGTGCCGATGGTGCTGGGGGCAAGCGCCCGCCCCAGGGCCCAGCGTGTGCCGATGGTTATCGGGGCAACCGGCCGCACCAGGGCCCAGGGTCTGCCGATGGTGCTCGAGGCAACCGCCCGCACCAAGGCTCAGCATGTGCCGATTGTGATCGAGGCAACAACCCACACCAGGGCCCAGCTTGTGCCGATGGCGGTCGAGGCAAGTGCCCGTACCGAAGGGCAGCCTATGCCGATGATGGTCGATGCATGTGCCATCACCATGCGCCATCATGTGCCATTGATGGTCGAGGCCTTGGCCGAAGTTCGATTTTGAGCCACGGTGCCCATGCTTGGCTCCAGCATGTGCTGGTGCCGCATTTTTTTCACTCGGGACAGCATCGCCGGAGCATCGCCGGAGTACCGCCGGAGAACCTGACCGGCGGCATTGGGGTTCCGGCGATTGGGAGGGGGGCCGGGGGGGTGTGCGCACATGATGTGCGATGGGTGCTGGTACTTGGCCTTGTGTTGGCCCCCTATCCCTCATCAAACCTCTGAGAATTCACACCCCCTTAAAGAGCATTTGAGATTTTACAGGTTTGCTACCAGTAGCCGTTAAAGTGTCTGAAATGGGGACACTTTTTTCAAACGGTCACAAAATCTTCTCTACTTCGAGTTTTTAGCTGAATTTTTTTGTGCATGCCAACAAAAATAGAAGGATCATGCCTACAAAATTTGGGGCCAAAAATCCTTATAAAAAAATTTTAAAAAATCCCGAACCGCAAAAAGTTTCGAAAATCATGAAAAATAGAAAACGAGTCATCTTCCAACGAAACTTCACGTGAAGGCTTAGGGGACCATTGTATGAATTTACAAGCCATAAAAATGGCATTGGCACGGCAGAAATTTGAAGATGTGCCTAAACCCACCAGGGCCCAGCGTGTGCCGATGGTGCTCGAGGCAACCGCCCGCACCAGGGCCCAGCGTGTGCCGATGGTGCTCGAGGCAAGCGCCCGCACCAGGGCCCAGCGTGTGCCGACGGTGGTCGAGGCAACCGCCCGCACCAGGGCCGATAGTGTGCCAATGGTGCTCGAGGCAACCTGTCGCACCAGGGCCCAGCGTGTGCCGATGGTGATCGAGGCAACCTGCCGCACCAGGGCCCAGCGTGTGCCGATGCTGGTCGAGGCAAGCGCCCGCACCAGCGCCCAGCGTGTGCCGATGGCGCTCGAGGCAACCGACCGCACCAGGGCCCAGCGTGTGCCGATGGTGCTCGAGGCAACCTGCCGCACCAGGGCCCAGCGTGTGCCGATGGCGCTCGAGGCAAGCTCCCGCACCAGGGCCCAGCGTGTGCCGATGGTGCTCGAGGCAACCTGCCGCACCAGGGCCCAGCGTGTGCGGATGGTGCTCGAGGCAAGCGCCCGCACCAGGGCCCAGCGTGTGCCGATGGTGGTCGAGGCAACCGCCCGCACCAGGGCCCAGCGTGTGCCGATGGTGGTCGAGGCAACCTGCCGCACCAGGGCCCAGCGTGTGCCGATGGTGCTCGAGGCAACCGACCGCACCAGGGCCGAGCGTGTGCCGATGGTGGTCGAGGCAAGCGCCCGCACCAGGGCCCAGCGTGTGCCGATGGTGCTCGAGGCAACCGACCGCACCAGGGCCGAGCGTGTGTGCCGATGGTGCTCGAGGCAAGCGCCCGCACCAGGGCCCAGCGTGTGCCGATGGTGGTCGAGGCAACCTGCCGCACCAGGGCCCAGCGTGTGCCGATGGTGGTCGAGGCAAGCGCCCGCACCGGGGCCCAGCGTGTGCCGATGGTGGTCGAGGCAACCGCCCGCACCGGGGCCCAGCGTGTGCCGATGGTGGTCGAGGCAACCGCCCGCACCGGGGCCCAGCGTGTGCCGATGGTGGTCGAGGCAACCTGCCGCACCAGGGCCCAGCGTGTGCCGATGGTGCTCGAGGCAACCGACCGCACCAGGGCGGAGCGTGTGCCGATGGTGGTCGAGGCAACCGCCCGCACCAGGGCCCAGCGTGTGCCGATGGTGGTCGAGGCTGCCGATGGTGGTCGAGGCAACCTGCCGCACCAGGGCCCAGCGTGTGCCGATGGTGGTCGAGGCAACCGACCGCACCAGGGCCGAGCGTGTGCCGATGGTGCTCGAGGCAAGCTGCCGCACCAGGGCCCAGCGTGTGCCGATGGTGGTCGAGGCAACCGCCCGCACCAGGGCCCAGCGTGTGCCGATGGTGCTCGAGGCAACCTGCCGCACCAGGGCGGAGCGTGTGCCGATGGTGGTCGAGGCAAGCGCCCGCACCAGGGCCCAGCGTGTGCCGATGGTGGTCGAGGCAACCGACCGCACCAGGGCCCAGCGTGTGCCGATGGTGCTCGAGGCAACCTGCCGCACCAGGGCCCAGCGTGTGCCGATGGTGGTCGAGGCAAGCGCCCGCACCAGGGCCCAGCGTGTGCCGATGGTGGTCGAGGCAAGCGCCCGCACCAGGGCCCCAGCGTGTGCCGATGGTGCTCGAGGCAACCGACCGCACCAGGGCCGAGCGTGTGCCGATGGTGGTCGAGGCAAGCGCCCGTACCAGGGCCCAGCGTGTGCCGATGGTGATCGAGGCAAGCGCCCGCACCAGGGCCCAGCGTGTGCCGATGGCAGTGCCCAGCGTGTGCCGATGGTGGTCGAGGCAAGCGCCCGCACCAGGGCCCAGCTTTTGCCGATGGTGATCGAGGCAACCGGCCGCTCGAGGGCGCAGCGTGTGCCGATGGTTATCGGGGCAACCGGCCGCACCAGGGCCCAGGGTCTGCCGATGGTGCTCGAGGCAACCGCCCGCACCAAGGCTCAGCATGTGCCGCTGGTGATCGAGGCAACAACCCACACCAGGGCCCAGCTTGTGCCGATGGCGGTCGAGGCAAGTGCCCGTACCGAAGGGCAGCCTATGCCGATGATGGTCGATGCATGTGCCATCACCATGCGTCATCATGTGCCATTGATGGTCGAGGCCTTGGCCGAAGTTCGATTTTGAGCCACGGTGCCCATGCTTGGCTCCAGCATGTGCTGGTGCCGCATTTTTTTCACTCGGGACAGCATCGCCGGAGCATCGCCGGAGTACCGCCGGAGAACCTGACCGGCGGCATTGGGGTTCCGGCGATTGGGAGGGGGGCCGGGGGGGTGTGCGCACATGACGTGCGATGGGTGCTGGTACTTGGCCCTTGTGTTGGCCCCCTATCCCTCATCAAACCTCTGAGAACTCACACCCCCTTAAAGAGCGTTTGAGATTTTACAGGTTTGCTGCCAGTAGCCGTTAAAGTGTCTGAAATGGGGACACTTTTTTCAAACGGTCACGAAATCTTCTCCGGTTCGAGTTTTTAGCTGAATTTTTTTGTGCATGCCAACAAAAATAGAAGGATCACGTCCACAAAATTTGGGGCCAAAACTCCTTCTAAAAAAATTCTAAAAAATCCCGAACCGCAAAAAGTTTCGAAAATCGTGAAAAATAGAAAACGAGTCATCTTGCAACGAAACTTCACGTGAAGGCTTAGGGGACCATTGTATGAATTTACAAGCCATAAAAATGGCATTGGCACGACAGAAATTTGAAGATGTGCCTAAACCCACCTAGCACCCGATCGATCCCCGGCTTGCGCATCCTGCCTCTCCGGCCGGCTGAGCGCCCGCACGCTCGTTCCG
>NW_028322663.1:15000-25000 GCF_047325235.1 Durio zibethinus
ATTGTATGAATTTACAAGCCATAAAAATGGCATTGGCACGGCAGAAATTTGAAGATGTGCCTAAACCCACCAGGGCCCAGCGTGTGCCGATGGTGCTCGAGGCAACCGCCCGCACCAGGGCCCAGCGTGTGCCGATGGTGCTCGAGGCAAGCGCCCGCACCAGGGCCCAGCGTGTGCCGACGGTGGTCGAGGCAACCGCCCGCACCAGGGCCGATAGTGTGCCAATGGTGCTCGAGGCAACCTGTCGCACCAGGGCCCAGCGTGTGCCGATGGTGATCGAGGCAACCTGCCGCACCAGGGCCCAGCGTGTGCCGATGCTGGTCGAGGCAAGCGCCCGCACCAGCGCCCAGCGTGTGCCGATGGCGCTCGAGGCAACCGACCGCACCAGGGCCCAGCGTGTGCCGATGGTGCTCGAGGCAACCTGCCGCACCAGGGCCCAGCGTGTGCCGATGGCGCTCGAGGCAAGCTCCCGCACCAGGGCCCAGCGTGTGCCGATGGTGCTCGAGGCAACCTGCCGCACCAGGGCCCAGCGTGTGCGGATGGTGCTCGAGGCAAGCGCCCGCACCAGGGCCCAGCGTGTGCCGATGGTGGTCGAGGCAACCGCCCGCACCAGGGCCCAGCGTGTGCCGATGGTGGTCGAGGCAACCTGCCGCACCAGGGCCCAGCGTGTGCCGATGGTGCTCGAGGCAACCGACCGCACCAGGGCCGAGCGTGTGCCGATGGTGGTCGAGGCAAGCGCCCGCACCAGGGCCCAGCGTGTGCCGATGGTGCTCGAGGCAACCGACCGCACCAGGGCCGAGCGTGTGCCGATGGTGCTCGAGGCAAGCGCCCGCACCAGGGCCCAGCGTGTGCCGATGGTGGTCGAGGCAACCTGCCGCACCAGGGCCCAGCGTGTGCCGATGGTGGTCGAGGCAAGCGCCCGCACCGGGGCCCAGCGTGTGCCGATGGTGGTCGAGGCAACCGCCCGCACCGGGGCCCAGCGTGTGCCGATGGTGGTCGAGGCAACCGCCCGCACCGGGGCCCAGCGTGTGCCGATGGTGGTCGAGGCAACCTGCCGCACCAGGGCCCAGCGTGTGCCGATGGTGCTCGAGGCAACCGACCGCACCAGGGCGGAGCGTGTGCCGATGGTGGTCGAGGCAACCGCCCGCACCAGGGCCCAGCGTGTGCCGATGGTGGTCGAGGCTGCCGATGGTGGTCGAGGCAACCTGCCGCACCAGGGCCCAGCGTGTGCCGATGGTGGTCGAGGCAACCGACCGCACCAGGGCCGAGCGTGTGCCGATGGTGCTCGAGGCAAGCTGCCGCACCAGGGCCCAGCGTGTGCCGATGGTGGTCGAGGCAACCGCCCGCACCAGGGCCCAGCGTGTGCCGATGGTGCTCGAGGCAACCTGCCGCACCAGGGCGGAGCGTGTGCCGATGGTGGTCGAGGCAAGCGCCCGCACCAGGGCCCAGCGTGTGCCGATGGTGGTCGAGGCAACCGACCGCACCAGGGCCCAGCGTGTGCCGATGGTGCTCGAGGCAACCTGCCGCACCAGGGCCCAGCGTGTGCCGATGGTGGTCGAGGCAAGCGCCCGCACCAGGGCCCAGCGTGTGCCGATGGTGGTCGAGGCAAGCGCCCGCACCAGGGCCCAGCGTGTGCCGATGGTGCTCGAGGCAACCGACCGCACCAGGGCCGAGCGTGTGCCGATGGTGGTCGAGGCAAGCGCCCGTACCAGGGCCCAGCGTGTGCCGATGGTGATCGAGGCAAGCGCCCGCACCAGGGCCCAGCGTGTGCCGATGGCAGTGCCCAGCGTGTGCCGATGGTGGTCGAGGCAAGCGCCCGTGTCACGGGCTCCGACCTTAGACTCAGAATCCGTGCGGCCTTAGGCTTGGAATCTCGTCCTTGATGCCTAAGTCAGCCTAAAACACAAGCGTGCGGGCACTAGAACAAAGGGAAGGGCTGATTACGCAAGTTAAAGAGAAACAGGACAGGAAAAACAGAATTCTGGAAATGCTCTTGTATTCACTGAAACAGAAGTGTTTGATGGTGTACAAATGAGGGTGGAGCAGCCCTCTATTTATAGTTGAGGCTCCAGCTACAACTTAATGGCAAATCCCTAAAATAAAGGCTACAATCATGGGATTACATTTAATCAAGATGCTGGTTCCTGATTTTCAGGGTCAACCAAATCTGCCAGGATGCTGATGCTGATCCTGCCTGGTTCCAGAAGCTTCCCTTGCGTATCCAGCACCTCGGGCCCTTCTGGATGTGGTGCGGGCAGCCCAAATGCCAGGCCTTGGTCTCATGAGTTGTCCTGCAAGATGGGCGGGCGTTTGGAGCTCGTTTGATAGGCTTTGCGCACTGATACCCGCCAGCACGCCTGGTCTGCGGGCCTTAGCTGCTGGTCTGGCTGATGTGCCTGGCGCGCCCGCCCAGGGCGTGACATTCTCCCCCACCTGATTGCGCAACGCCCTCGTTGCGTCTTCTGCATGGTACTGCCTGATCTGGTCCCCGAACTGCCATAAGTCCTCTGCTGGTTCCCAGCTCGCCTCACTGTCTGGAAGTCCCTTCCAGCGCACCAAGTACTCATGTCTTGGTTGATAGTTCTTCCGTCTCACTTCCCGGTCAGCCATAATGCTGTGGACCTCCTTCTCATATGAGGCCCTTGCTCCCAACGGTGCACGCTTTGACTCTGCCCGTCCTGGATCTCCCTCATCCTCATGGAACGGCTTGAGCATGCTCACATGGAACACCGGGTGTACCCTCGGCTTGGGTGGCATATCCAGCTTGTAGGCAACCTTGCCTACTCTCTTGACTACTCGGAAAGGTCCCTCATACCTCCGGACTAGGCCTTTGTGCAGCCCCCTGTGGCGCACAATGGGATGCAGCTTCACCAACACCAAGTCTCCAACCTGGAACTGCACATCCCGCCTCTTCTGGTCTGCCCACTTCTTCGACCTCTTGGCCGCCTTGTGTAGACAAACTCTGGCCAAGTCAGCTTGCTCCTGCCATGCCTTGGCAAACTTGTATGCTGCTGGATTCGGCCCTGTATAACCTGCAGCAATCGAACCGGGTGTTAGTGGTTGTTGCCCTGTCACAACCTCAAATGGGCTCTGGTTCGTTGCCTCGCTCCTTTGCAAGTTGTAGGAAAACTGCGCAATATCCAGTAGCTTTGGCCAGTCCCTTTGTGTGGCACTCACATAGTGCCTGAGGTAGACCTCCAGTAGTCCATTCACACGTTCTGTCTGCCCATCGGTCTGCGGATGCATGCTAGTGGAAAAGTTCAAGTCTGACCCCAACAGCTTGAACAACTCAGTCCAGAACCTGCCCGTGAAACGCCCGTCCCGATCACTAACAATGGTCCTCGGCACTCCCCAGTACTTCACCATGTTCTTCAGGAACAATCGAGCTGCCTCCTCGGCTGGGCACTCCTTGGTTGCTGGAATGAAGATTCCATATTTGGAAAACCTGTCCACCACTACCATGATGCTTCCAAACCCCTCTGTCTTGGGTAGACCGACTATAAAGTCCAGAGAAACACTCTCCCATGGTCGCTCTGGCACTGGCAATGGCTCCAAGAGACCCCCTGGTTTCTTGAGCTCCACCTTGTCCTGTTGGCACACAAGACAAGTCTTCACATAGGCCTCCACATCGTCCCTCATGTGCGGCCAGTAGTACCGGTCCTCGATCAGCGCCAAGGTGCGGCTCACTCCTGGGTGTCCAGCCCACCTTGAATCATGACACTCTTGCAAAACTTCCTTGCGGAGCTTCCCGTGCTGCGGCACAAACAGTCTACTGCCCCTGGTGTACAGCAACCCATCCTGCAACCAAAACCGCCTAGTCTTACCTTGCTGGGCGTACTCCATCAGAGCCTTGGCTGTAGGATCATGCGCAAGTCCCTCCTTGATGCGCGGCACCAGTGACCCCTCTGGTTGGCTAATGGCAGCAAGGTTAGCCTTCCTGCTCAGGGCGTCTGCCACTAGGTTCGCCCGTCCTGGCTTGTACTCCATCTGGAAATCAAATTCTGCAAGAAAATCTTGCCATCTCGCCTGCTTGGGGGACAGCTTCTTCTGCGTCTGGAAGTAGCTGGTCGCCACATTGTCCGTTCTCACCACGAACCTCGACCCCAACAGGTAATGGCGCCAAGTGCGCAAGCAGTGCACCACTGCAGTCATCTCCTTCTCTTGGACCGTGTACTTGCGTTCAGTCTCGTTCAGCTTCCTGCTCTCAAACGCGACTGGACGTCCCTCTTGCATCAACACGCCCCCTATGGCAAAGTCTGATGCATCCGTATGCACCTCATACGGTTTGGCATGGTCTGGCAAGGCCAAGACTGGCTCCTCGGTCACAGCCCGCTTCAACCTGTCAAAGGCTTCCTGGCACCCTGCGCTCCACTCCCATGCTCTCCCTTTCTTGAGCAAGTCAGTCAATGGCGTGGCTATTGCTGAGTGACCCTTGATGAAGCGCCTGTAGTAGTTAACCAGCCCAAGGAACGATCTCAACTCAGTGACCTTGGCTGGCGGTTGCCACTCCAGGATGGCATCTATCTTGCCTTCATCCATGCGTATCCTGCCACCTCCCACTATGTGGCCAAGGAATGGGATCTCCTGCTGGGCGAATGAGCACTTCTCCCTCTTGACAAACAGCTTGTGCGCCCGCAACACCTCGAACACCTGTCTCAAGTGGTCTACATGCTCTCCCAAAGTCTGGCTGTAGATCACAATGTCATCCAAATAAACCACAACAAACCGATCAAGGAATGACTGAAGTACCTTGTTCATAAGGGTGCAGAATGTTGCTGGGGCATTCGTGAGTCCGAAAGGCATCACCAAGAACTCATACGAACCATACCGCGTGACACATGCTGTCTTTTGCTCATCTCCCTCCGCGATCCTGACTTGATAATAGCCTGACCTCAAATCCAGCTTGGTGAACCACCTTGCGCTCCCAAGTTGATCGAACAAGTCCGCAATGAGTGGGATGGGGTACTTGTTCTTAATGGTCAGCTTGTTCAAAGCCCGGTAGTCTATGCACAGCCGCAACGACCCATCATGCTTGCGCTGGAATAGAACCGGTGCACCATAGGGTGCTTTCGATGGCCTGATGAAGCCAGCATCAACTAACTCCTTGAGCTGCTTCCTCAACTCCTCCAACTCTGGTGGAGACATTCGGTAAGGGGCTCTGGCTGGTGGCTTGGCCTCGGACACCAGCTCGATCTTGTGGTCCACCTCTCTCTTAGGTGGTAGCTTGCTAGGCAGCTTTGCGGGCATCACATCACTAAAGGTCTTCAGCACCTTTAGCACCTCCAAGGGTGACTCGGTCTCCTTCTCCCTTGGCTCATCATATTTCAGGGCTGCCAAGAAGGTGTCTTCTTGTCTACTTACCGCCTTGGCAAATTGGATGGCTGACACCACCCGTGACCCAACTCCAGACCCTCTCCTCAATGGTACTAGGCATTGGCACCGTGCATCCAAGATGCAAACACAATCGGCAAAAGGCACAAGGAGGGCGTTAATCCGAACAAGGAAATCCAACCCAATCACAAACTCATAGTCGTCAAGGGGTATTACCTCAATGGTCTCCTTGCCTTTCCAATCTCCAAGCTGCAACTCCACTCCCCGTGCTACTCCAATGGCTGGAACTTCCTTGGAGTTCACCGTCTTAATGGTACCAGTCCCTTTCTGCACCTTTAGTCCGAGCTTCCGGGCTCCATCACCTGAAATAAAAAGATGTGAGGCACCTGTGTCCACCAGTGCGCTCACCTTCTGACCCGCAACCATCAGATCCGCAAACATCAAGCCCTTTGGCTTGCGGCTCCCCTTACTCTGGACAGCATTGAGCACCAACGACCCAAGCTTTGCTGCCCCTGACTCTGGCTCCTCGTCAGACTCCCTGTCTACAGCAGCCAGCTTGCCCTTCTGCGGGCAATTGCGTGCTATGTGGCTCCCTCCACATAGGTAACATGCTAGTGGCTCTCGGTCCCCCTTTGCTTTCCACTTGCCTGTTGATGGCTTCCTCTCGCCATCCTTGGTTGAACGGTCTCGGTCTCCATCCTTGGACTCCCGGTCACGGTCCTTCCTATTGGACTGCTTCTTCCGGTCCCTATCGTCCCTGCCCTTACCCTTGGGCTTGGTAGACTCGAACTTGTTCAGAGGCTTGAACTCTATCAACGCCTCGGCAGTGGTCATGGCTTTAGCCAAGTCATGAACTCCCCTCCTTTGTAGCTCATGCTTCACCCACGGCTTCAGCCCATCCATGAAAGCAAAGAATGCGTCCTTCTCGCCTAGATCCGAGATCTGTAGCATCAGTTCAGAGAATTTTTGAACATACTCTCTTATGTTCCCTTGCTGGCTCAACCTGCGCAACTTTGCCCGTGCCTCATCATCGGCATACTCCGGGTAAAATTGTTCTCTGAACTCTTTTTGGAACTCTGCCCAGGTTCCAATCTTGGCGTTCCCACGCCTGACATCATCACACCTGCGCCTCCACCACAATAAGGCTACATCAGTGAGATACATAGCAGCGGTGCTTACCTTTATCGCCTCGTCTTGCATGCCCATGGCCTGGAAGTACTGCTCCATACCCCAAAGGTAGTTGTCTACTTCCTTAGCCGCCCTAGTCCCCTTAAACTCCTTAGGCTTGGGGACATCCAATCTGGATCTGGACACTCCAGCAAACATGCCATTCCCAATGGCAGTCTTGCAAGTCACGAGCTCACTGGTAAGCTCCTCCATCCGCTGGCGCATGGCCTCCATGCCATGGCGCATGGCCTCCATGCCATCTCGCAAAGTCAGAACTTCCGCCTCCAAGGATTCATTCTTTTGGGTGATCGCATCTAGGCCATTGTTGAGAGCAGCTGCTAGCTCACTTTGGATCTCCTCCCCCATGGAGTCTAGCGATGCAATGTGAGTTTCTACTTCCTCCAGCTTCTCCCCCATGTCGCCTATGGTCACCTCCACCTTGGCCAGCCTACCGTCCATGGTAGACCAGATATCTCTAGAACCAGCTTTCTTGCCTCTTCCTCGCCCATGCTCCTGGGCCTCTGGTTGTTGGCTAGCAACGTCGCTTTGGGATGCCATCTCCTCAATCACGATCTAACCTGCACAACACAAACACGCAGAACCGAACTTGCTCTGATACCAACTGTCACGGGCTCCGACCTTAGACTCAGAATCCGTGCGGCCTTAGGCTTGGAATCTCGTCCTTGATGCCTAAGTCAGCCTAAAACACAAGCGTGCGGGCACTAGAACAAAGGGAAGGGCTGATTACGCAAGTTAAAGAGAAACAGGACAGGAAAAACAGAATTCTGGAAATGCTCTTGTATTCACTGAAACAGAAGTGTTTGATGGTGTACAAATGAGGGTGGAGCAGCCCTCTATTTATAGTTGAGGCTCCAGCTACAACTTAATGGCAAATCCCTAAAATAAAGGCTACAATCATGGGATTACATTTAATCAAGATGCTGGTTCCTGATTTTCAGGGTCAACCAAATCTGCCAGGATGCTGATGCTGATCCTGCCTGGTTCCAGAAGCTTCCCTTGCGTATCCAGCACCTCGGGCCCTTCTGGATGTGGTGCGGGCAGCCCAAATGCCAGGCCTTGGTCTCATGAGTTGTCCTGCAAGATGGGCGGGCGTTTGGAGCTCGTTTGATAGGCTTTGCGCACTGATACCCGCCAGCACGCCTGGTCTGCGGGCCTTAGCTGCTGGTCTGGCTGATGTGCCTGGCGCGCCCGCCCAGGGCGTGACACGGGCGCTTGCCTCGACCACCATCGGCACACGCTCCGCCCTGGTGCGGCAGGTTGCCTCGAGCACCATCGGCACACGCTGGGCCCTGGTGCGGGCGGTTGCCTCGACCACCATCGGCACACGCTGGGCCCTGGTGCGGCAGCTTGCCTCGAGCACCATCGGCACACGCTCGGCCCTGGTGCGGTCGGTTGCCTCGACCACCATCGGCACACGCTGGGCCCTGGTGCGGCAGGTTGCCTCGACCACCATCGGCAGCCTCGACCACCATCGGCACACGCTGGGCCCTGGTGCGGGCGGTTGCCTCGACCACCATCGGCACACGCTCCGCCCTGGTGCGGTCGGTTGCCTCGAGCACCATCGGCACACGCTGGGCCCTGGTGCGGCAGGTTGCCTCGACCACCATCGGCACACGCTGGGCCCCGGTGCGGGCGGTTGCCTCGACCACCATCGGCACACGCTGGGCCCCGGTGCGGGCGGTTGCCTCGACCACCATCGGCACACGCTGGGCCCCGGTGCGGGCGCTTGCCTCGACCACCATCGGCACACGCTGGGCCCTGGTGCGGCAGGTTGCCTCGACCACCATCGGCACACGCTGGGCCCTGGTGCGGGCGCTTGCCTCGAGCACCATCGGCACACGCTCGGCCCTGGTGCGGTCGGTTGCCTCGAGCACCATCGGCACACGCTGGGCCCTGGTGCGGGCGCTTGCCTCGACCACCATCGGCACACGCTCGGCCCTGGTGCGGTCGGTTGCCTCGAGCACCATCGGCACACGCTGGGCCCTGGTGCGGCAGGTTGCCTCGACCACCATCGGCACACGCTGGGCCCTGGTGCGGGCGGTTGCCTCGACCACCATCGGCACACGCTGGGCCCTGGTGCGGGCGCTTGCCTCGAGCACCATCCGCACACGCTGGGCCCTGGTGCGGCAGGTTGCCTCGAGCACCATCGGCACACGCTGGGCCCTGGTGCGGGAGCTTGCCTCGAGCGCCATCGGCACACGCTGGGCCCTGGTGCGGCAGGTTGCCTCGAGCACCATCGGCACACGCTGGGCCCTGGTGCGGTCGGTTGCCTCGAGCGCCATCGGCACACGCTGGGCGCTGGTGCGGGCGCTTGCCTCGACCAGCATCGGCACACGCTGGGCCCTGGTGCGGCAGGTTGCCTCGATCACCATCGGCACACGCTGGGCCCTGGTGCGACAGGTTGCCTCGAGCACCATTGGCACACTATCGGCCCTGGTGCGGGCGGTTGCCTCGACCACCGTCGGCACACGCTGGGCCCTGGTGCGGGCGCTTGCCTCGAGCACCATCGGCACACGCTGGGCCCTGGTGCGGGCGGTTGCCTCGAGCACCATCGGCACACGCTGGGCCCTGGTGGGTTTAGGCACATCTTCAAATTTCTGCCGTGCCAATGCCATTTTTATGGCTTGTAAATTCATACAATGGTCCCCTAAGCCTTCACGTGAAGTTTCGTTGGAAGATGACTCGTTTTCTATTTTTCATGATTTTCGAAACTTTTTGCGGTTCGGGATTTTTTAAAATTTTTTTATAAGGATTTTTGGCCCCAAATTTTGTAGGCATGATCCTTCTATTTTTGTTGGCATGCACAAAAAAATTCAGCTAAAAACTCGAAGTAGAGAAGATTTTGTGACCGTTTGAAAAAAGTGTCCCCATTTCAGACACTTTAACGGCTACTGGTAGCAAACCTGTAAAATCTCAAATGCTCTTTAAGGGGGTGTGAATTCTCAGAGGTTTGATGAGGGATAGGGGGCCAACACAAGGCCAAGTACCAGCACCCATCGCACATCATGTGCGCACACCCCCCCGGCCCCCCTCCCAATCGCCGGAACCCCAATGCCGCCGGTCAGGTTCTCCGGCGGTACTCCGGCGATGCTCCGGCGATGCTGTCCCGAGTGAAAAAAATGCGGCACCAGCACATGCTGGAGCCAAGCATGGGCACCGTGGCTCAAAATCGAACTTCGGCCAAGGCCTCGACCATCAATGGCACATGATGGCGCATGGTGATGGCACATGCATCGACCATCATCGGCATAGGCTGCCCTTCGGTACGGGCACTTGCCTCGACCGCCATCGGCACAAGCTGGGCCCTGGTGTGGGTTGTTGCCTCGATCACAATCGGCACATGCTGAGCCTTGGTGCGGGCGGTTGCCTCGAGCACCATCGGCAGACCCTGGGCCCTGGTGCGGCCGGTTGCCCCGATAACCATCGGCACACGCTGGGCCCTGGGGCGGGCGCTTGCCCCCAGCACCATCGGCACACGCTG
>NW_028322663.1:35000-37500 GCF_047325235.1 Durio zibethinus
ACATGCTGAGCCTTGGTGCGGGCGGTTGCCTCGAGCACCATCGGCAGACCCTGGGCCCTGGTGCGGCCGGTTGCCCCGATAACCATCGGCACACGCTGCGCCCTCGAGCGGCCGGTTGCCTCGATCACCATCGGCAAAAGCTGGGCCCTGGTGCGGGCGCTTGCCTCGACCACCATCGGCACACGCTGGGCACTGCCATCGGCACACGCTGGGCCCTGGTGCGGGCGCTTGCCTCGATCACCATCGGCACACGCTGGGCCCTGGTACGGGCGCTTGCCTCGACCACCATCGGCACACGCTCGGCCCTGGTGCGGTCGGTTGCCTCGAGCACCATCGGCACACGCTGGGCCCTGGTGCGGGCGCTTGCCTCGACCACCATCGGCACACGCTGGGCCCTGGTGCGGGCGCTTGCCTCGACCACCATCGGCACACGCTGGGCCCTGGTGCGGCAGGTTGCCTCGAGCACCATCGGCACACGCTGGGCCCTGGTGCGGTCGGTTGCCTCGACCACCATCGGCACACGCTGGGCCCTGGTGCGGGCGCTTGCCTCGACCACCATCGGCACACGCTCCGCCCTGGTGCGGCAGGTTGCCTCGAGCACCATCGGCACACGCTGGGCCCTGGTGCGGGCGGTTGCCTCGACCACCATCGGCACACGCTGGGCCCTGGTGCGGCAGCTTGCCTCGAGCACCATCGGCACACGCTCGGCCCTGGTGCGGTCGGTTGCCTCGACCACCATCGGCACACGCTGGGCCCTGGTGCGGCAGGTTGCCTCGACCACCATCGGCAGCCTCGACCACCATCGGCACACGCTGGGCCCTGGTGCGGGCGGTTGCCTCGACCACCATCGGCACACGCTCCGCCCTGGTGCGGTCGGTTGCCTCGAGCACCATCGGCACACGCTGGGCCCTGGTGCGGCAGGTTGCCTCGACCACCATCGGCACACGCTGGGCCCCGGTGCGGGCGGTTGCCTCGACCACCATCGGCACACGCTGGGCCCCGGTGCGGGCGGTTGCCTCGACCACCATCGGCACACGCTGGGCCCCGGTGCGGGCGCTTGCCTCGACCACCATCGGCACACGCTGGGCCCTGGTGCGGCAGGTTGCCTCGACCACCATCGGCACACGCTGGGCCCTGGTGTGGGCGCTTGCCTCGAGCACCATCGGCACACGCTCGGCCCTGGTGCGGTCGGTTGCCTCGAGCACCATCGGCACACGCTGGGCCCTGGTGCGGGCGCTTGCCTCGACCACCATCGGCACACGCTCGGCCCTGGTGCGGTCGGTTGCCTCGAGCACCATCGGCACACGCTGGGCCCTGGTGCGGCAGGTTGCCTCGACCACCATCGGCACACGCTGGGCCCTGGTGCGGGCGGTTGCCTCGACCACCATCGGCACACGCTGGGCCCTGGTGCGGGCGCTTGCCTCGAGCACCATCCGCACACGCTGGGCCCTGGTGCGGCAGGTTGCCTCGAGCACCATCGGCACACGCTGGGCCCTGGTGCGGGAGCTTGCCTCGAGCGCCATCGGCACACGCTGGGCCCTGGTGCGGCAGGTTGCCTCGAGCACCATCGGCACACGCTGGGCCCTGGTGCGGTCGGTTGCCTCGAGCGCCATCGGCACACGCTGGGCGCTGGTGCGGGCGCTTGCCTCGACCAGCATCGGCACACGCTGGGCCCTGGTGCGGCAGGTTGCCTCGATCACCATCGGCACACGCTGGGCCCTGGTGCGACAGGTTGCCTCGAGCACCATTAGCACACTATCGGCCCTGGTGCGGGCGGTTGCCTCGACCACCGTCGGCACACGCTGGGCCCTGGTGCGGGCGCTTGCCTCGAGCACCATCGGCACACGCTGGGCCCTGGTGCGGGCGGTTGCCTCGAGCACCATCGGCACACGCTGGGCCCTGGTGGGTTTAGGCACATCTTCAAATTTCTGCCGTGCCAATGCCATTTTTATGGCTTGTAAATTCATACAATGGTCCCCTAAGCCTTCACGTGAAGTTTCGTTGGAAGATGACTCGTTTTCTATTTTTCATGATTTTCGAAACTTTTTGCGGTTCGGGATTTTTTAAAATTTTTTTATAAGGATTTTTGGCCCCAAATTTTGTAGGCATGATCCTTCTATTTTTGTTGGCATGCACAAAAAAATTCAGCTAAAAACTCGAAGTAGAGAAGATTTTGTGACCGTTTGAAAAAAGTGTCCCCATTTCAGACACTTTAACGGCTACTGGTAGCAAACCTGTAAAATCTCAAATGCTCTTTAAGGGGGTGTGAATTCTCAGAGGTTTGATGAGGGATAGGGGGCCAACACAAGGCCAAGTACCAGCACCCATCGCACATCATGTGCGCACACCCCCCCGGCCCCCCTCCCAATCGCCGGAACCCCAATGCCGCCGGTCAGGTTCTCCGGCGGTACTCCGGCGATGCTCCGGCGATGCTGTCCCGAGTGAAAAAAATGCGGCACCAGCACATGCTGGAGCCAAGCATGGGCACCGTGGCTCAAAA
>NW_028322663.1:47500-50000 GCF_047325235.1 Durio zibethinus
CGGCGGTACTCCGGCGATGCTCCGGCGATGCTGTCCCGAGTGAAAAAAATGCGGCACCAGCACATGCTGGAGCCAAGCATGGGCACCGTGGCTCAAAATCGAACTTCGGCCAAGGCCTCGACCATCAATGGCACATGATGACGCATGGTGATGGCACATGCATCGACCATCATCGGCATAGGCTGCCCTTCGGTACGGGCACTTGCCTCGACCGCCATCGGCACAAGCTGGGCCCTGGTGTGGGTTGTTGCCTCGATCACCAGCGGCACATGCTGAGCCTTGGTGCGGGCGGTTGCCTCGAGCACCATCGGCAGACCCTGGGCCCTGGTGCGGCCGGTTGCCCCGATAACCATCGGCACACGCTGCGCCCTCGAGCGGCCGGTTGCCTCGATCACCATCGGCAAAAGCTGGGCCCTGGTGCGGGCGCTTGCCTCGACCACCATCGGCACACGCTGGGCACTGCCATCGGCACACGCTGGGCCCTGGTGCGGGCGCTTGCCTCGATCACCATCGGCACACGCTGGGCCCTGGTACGGGCGCTTGCCTCGACCACCATCGGCACACGCTCGGCCCTGGTGCGGTCGGTTGCCTCGAGCACCATCGGCACACGCTGGGCCCTGGTGCGGGCGCTTGCCTCGACCACCATCGGCACACGCTGGGCCCTGGTGCGGGCGCTTGCCTCGACCACCATCGGCACACGCTGGGCCCTGGTGCGGCAGGTTGCCTCGAGCACCATCGGCACACGCTGGGCCCTGGTGCGGTCGGTTGCCTCGACCACCATCGGCACACGCTGGGCCCTGGTGCGGGCGCTTGCCTCGACCACCATCGGCACACGCTCCGCCCTGGTGCGGCAGGTTGCCTCGAGCACCATCGGCACACGCTGGGCCCTGGTGCGGGCGGTTGCCTCGACCACCATCGGCACACGCTGGGCCCTGGTGCGGCAGCTTGCCTCGAGCACCATCGGCACACGCTCGGCCCTGGTGCGGTCGGTTGCCTCGACCACCATCGGCACACGCTGGGCCCTGGTGCGGCAGGTTGCCTCGACCACCATCGGCAGCCTCGACCACCATCGGCACACGCTGGGCCCTGGTGCGGGCGGTTGCCTCGACCACCATCGGCACACGCTCCGCCCTGGTGCGGTCGGTTGCCTCGAGCACCATCGGCACACGCTGGGCCCTGGTGCGGCAGGTTGCCTCGACCACCATCGGCACACGCTGGGCCCCGGTGCGGGCGGTTGCCTCGACCACCATCGGCACACGCTGGGCCCCGGTGCGGGCGGTTGCCTCGACCACCATCGGCACACGCTGGGCCCCGGTGCGGGCGCTTGCCTCGACCACCATCGGCACACGCTGGGCCCTGGTGCGGCAGGTTGCCTCGACCACCATCGGCACACGCTGGGCCCTGGTGCGGGCGCTTGCCTCGAGCACCATCGGCACACGCTCGGCCCTGGTGCGGTCGGTTGCCTCGAGCACCATCGGCACACGCTGGGCCCTGGTGCGGGCGCTTGCCTCGACCACCATCGGCACACGCTCGGCCCTGGTGCGGTCGGTTGCCTCGAGCACCATCGGCACACGCTGGGCCCTGGTGCGGCAGGTTGCCTCGACCACCATCGGCACACGCTGGGCCCTGGTGCGGGCGGTTGCCTCGACCACCATCGGCACACGCTGGGCCCTGGTGCGGGCGCTTGCCTCGAGCACCATCCGCACACGCTGGGCCCTGGTGCGGCAGGTTGCCTCGAGCACCATCGGCACACGCTGGGCCCTGGTGCGGGAGCTTGCCTCGAGCGCCATCGGCACACGCTGGGCCCTGGTGCGGCAGGTTGCCTCGAGCACCATCGGCACACGCTGGGCCCTGGTGCGGTCGGTTGCCTCGAGCGCCATCGGCACACGCTGGGCGCTGGTGCGGGCGCTTGCCTCGACCAGCATCGGCACACGCTGGGCCCTGGTGCGGCAGGTTGCCTCGATCACCATCGGCACACGCTGGGCCCTGGTGCGACAGGTTGCCTCGAGCACCATTGGCACACTATCGGCCCTGGTGCGGGCGGTTGCCTCGACCACCGTCGGCACACGCTGGGCCCTGGTGCGGGCGCTTGCCTCGAGCACCATCGGCACACGCTGGGCCCTGGTGCGGGCGGTTGCCTCGAGCACCATCGGCACACGCTGGGCCCTGGTGGGTTTAGGCACATCTTCAAATTTCTGCCGTGCCAATGCCATTTTTATGGCTTGTAAATTCATACAATGGTCCCCTAAGCCTTCACGTGAAGTTTCGTTGGAAGATGACTCGTTTTCTATTTTTCATGATTTTCGAAACTTTTTGCGGTTCGGGATTTTTTAAAATTTTTTTATAAGGATTTTTGGCCCCAAATTTTGTAGGCATGATCCTTCTATTTTTGTTGGCATGCACAAAAAAATTCAGCTAAAAACTCGAAGTAGAGAAGATTTTGTGACCGTTTGAAAAAAGTGTCCCCATTTCAGACACTTTAACGGCTACTGGTAGCAAA
>NW_028322663.1:60000-65000 GCF_047325235.1 Durio zibethinus
CCCAAATTTTGTGGACGTGATCCTTCTATTTTTGTTGGCATGCACAAAAAAATTCAGCTAAAAACTCGAACCGGAGAAGATTTCGTGACCGTTTGAAAAAAGTGTCCCCATTTCAGACACTTTAACGGCTACTGGCAGCAAACCTGTAAAATCTCAAACGCTCTTTAAGGGGGTGTGAGTTCTCAGAGGTTTGATGAGGGATAGGGGGCCAACACAAGGGCCAAGTACCAGCACCCATCGCACGTCATGTGCGCACACCCCCCCGGCCCCCCTCCCAATCGCCGGAACCCCAATGCCGCCGGTCAGGTTCTCCGGCGGTACTCCGGCGATGCTCCGGCGATGCTGTCCCGAGTGAAAAAAATGCGGCACCAGCAAATGCTGGAGCCAAGCATGGGCACCGTGGCTCAAAATCGAACTTCGGCCAAGGCCTCGACCATCAATGGCACATGATGACGCATGGTGATGGCACATGCATCGACCATCATCGGCATAGGCTGCCCTTCGGTACGGGCACTTGCCTCGACCGCCATCGGCACAAGCTGGGCCCTGGTGTGGGTTGTTGCCTCGATCACCAGCGGCACATGCTGAGCCTTGGTGCGGGCGGTTGCCTCGAGCACCATCGGCAGACCCTGGGCCCTGGTGCGGCCGGTTGCCCCGATAACCATCGGCACACGCTGCGCCCTCGAGCGGCCGGTTGCCTCGATCACCATCGGCAAAAGCTGGGCCCTGGTGCGGGCGCTTGCCTCGACCACCATCGGCACACGCTGGGCACTGCCATCGGCACACGCTGGGCCCTGGTGCGGGCGCTTGCCTCGATCACCATCGGCACACGCTGGGCCCTGGTACGGGCGCTTGCCTCGACCACCATCGGCACACGCTCGGCCCTGGTGCGGTCGGTTGCCTCGAGCACCATCGGCACACGCTGGGCCCTGGTGCGGGCGCTTGCCTCGACCACCATCGGCACACGCTGGGCCCTGGTGCGGGCGCTTGCCTCGACCACCATCGGCACACGCTGGGCCCTGGTGCGGCAGGTTGCCTCGAGCACCATCGGCACACGCTGGGCCCTGGTGCGGTCGGTTGCCTCGACCACCATCGGCACACGCTGGGCCCTGGTGCGGGCGCTTGCCTCGACCACCATCGGCACACGCTCCGCCCTGGTGCGGCAGGTTGCCTCGAGCACCATCGGCACACGCTGGGCCCTGGTGCGGGCGGTTGCCTCGACCACCATCGGCACACGCTGGGCCCTGGTGCGGCAGCTTGCCTCGAGCACCATCGGCACACGCTCGGCCCTGGTGCGGTCGGTTGCCTCGACCACCATCGGCACACGCTGGGCCCTGGTGCGGCAGGTTGCCTCGACCACCATCGGCAGCCTCGACCACCATCGGCACACGCTGGGCCCTGGTGCGGGCGGTTGCCTCGACCACCATCGGCACACGCTCCGCCCTGGTGCGGTCGGTTGCCTCGAGCACCATCGGCACACGCTGGGCCCTGGTGCGGCAGGTTGCCTCGACCACCATCGGCACACGCTGGGCCCCGGTGCGGGCGGTTGCCTCGACCACCATCGGCACACGCTGGGCCCCGGTGCGGGCGGTTGCCTCGACCACCATCGGCACACGCTGGGCCCCGGTGCGGGCGCTTGCCTCGACCACCATCGGCACACGCTGGGCCCTGGTGCGGCAGGTTGCCTCGACCACCATCGGCACACGCTGGGCCCTGGTGCGGGCGCTTGCCTCGAGCACCATCGGCACACGCTCGGCCCTGGTGCGGTCGGTTGCCTCGAGCACCATCGGCACACGCTGGGCCCTGGTGCGGGCGCTTGCCTCGACCACCATCGGCACACGCTCGGCCCTGGTGCGGTCGGTTGCCTCGAGCACCATCGGCACACGCTGGGCCCTGGTGCGGCAGGTTGCCTCGACCACCATCGGCACACGCTGGGCCCTGGTGCGGGCGGTTGCCTCGACCACCATCGGCACACGCTGGGCCCTGGTGCGGGCGCTTGCCTCGAGCACCATCCGCACACGCTGGGCCCTGGTGCGGCAGGTTGCCTCGAGCACCATCGGCACACGCTGGGCCCTGGTGCGGGAGCTTGCCTCGAGCGCCATCGGCACACGCTGGGCCCTGGTGCGGCAGGTTGCCTCGAGCACCATCGGCACACGCTGGGCCCTGGTGCGGTCGGTTGCCTCGAGCGCCATCGGCACACGCTGGGCGCTGGTGCGGGCGCTTGCCTCGACCAGCATCGGCACACGCTGGGCCCTGGTGCGGCAGGTTGCCTCGATCACCATCGGCACACGCTGGGCCCTGGTGCGACAGGTTGCCTCGAGCACCATTGGCACACTATCGGCCCTGGTGCGGGCGGTTGCCTCGACCACCGTCGGCACACGCTGGGCCCTGGTGCGGGCGCTTGCCTCGAGCACCATCGGCACACGCTGGGCCCTGGTGCGGGCGGTTGCCTCGAGCACCATCGGCACACGCTGGGCCCTGGTGGGTTTAGGCACATCTTCAAATTTCTGCCGTGCCAATGCCATTTTTATGGCTTGTAAATTCATACAATGGTCCCCTAAGCCTTCACGTGAAGTTTCGTTGGAAGATGACTCGTTTTCTATTTTTCATGATTTTCGAAACTTTTTGCGGTTCGGGATTTTTTAAAATTTTTTTATAAGGATTTTTGGCCCCAAATTTTGTAGGCATGATCCTTCTATTTTTGTTGGCATGCACAAAAAAATTCAGCTAAAAACTCGAAGTAGAGAAGATTTTGTGACCGTTTGAAAAAAGTGTCCCCATTTCAGACACTTTAACGGCTACTGGTAGCAAACCTGTAAAATCTCAAATGCTCTTTAAGGGGGTGTGAATTCTCAGAGGTTTGATGAGGGATAGGGGGCCAACACAAGGCCAAGTACCAGCACCCATCGCACATCATGTGCGCACACCCCCCCGGCCCCCCTCCCAATCGCCGGAACCCCAATGCCGCCGGTCAGGTTCTCCGGCGGTACTCCGGCGATGCTCCGGCGATGCTGTCCCGAGTGAAAAAAATGCGGCACCAGCACATGCTGGAGCCAAGCATGGGCACCGTGGCTCAAAATCGAACTTCGGCCAAGGCCTCGACCATCAATGGCACATGATGGCGCATGGTGATGGCACATGCATCGACCATCATCGGCATAGGCTGCCCTTCGGTACGGGCACTTGCCTCGACCGCCATCGGCACAAGCTGGGCCCTGGTGTGGGTTGTTGCCTCGATCACAATCGGCACATGCTGAGCCTTGGTGCGGGCGGTTGCCTCGAGCACCATCGGCAGACCCTGGGCCCTGGTGCGGCCGGTTGCCCCGATAACCATCGGCACACGCTGGGCCCTGGGGCGGGCGCTTGCCCCCAGCACCATCGGCACACGCTGGGCCCTGGGGCGGGCGCTTGCCCCCAGCACCATCGGCACACGCTGGGCCCTGGTGCGGGCGGTTCCCTCGACCACCATCGGCACACGTTGGGCCCTGGTCCGGGCGGTTACCCCCAGCACCATCGGCACACGCTGGGCCCTGGTGCGGGCGCTTGCCCCCAGCACCATCGGCACACGCTGGGCCCTGGTGCGGGCGGTTGCCCCCAGCACCATCGGCACACGCAGGGCCCTGGTGCGGGCGGTTGCCCCGAACACCATCGGCACAAGCCGGCCCTTGGTGCGGGCTCCTGGCTCGACCACCATCGGCACACGCTGGGCCCTGGTGCGGGCGGTTGCCTCGAACACCATCGGCACACGCCGGCCCTTGGTGCGGGCGGTTGCCTCGACCACCATCGGCACACGCTCGGCCTTGGTGAGGGCGCTTGCCTCGACCACCATCGGCACACGCTGGGCCCTGGTGCGGGCGCTTGCCTCGACCACCATCGGCACACGCTCGGCCTTGGTGCGGGCGCTTGCCTCGACCACCATCGGCACACGCTGGGCCCTGGTGCGGGCGGTTGCCTCGACCACCACCGGCACACGCTCGGCCTTGGTGAGGGCGCTTGCCTCGACCACCATCGGCACACGCTGGGCCCTGGTGCGGGCGCTTGCCTCGACCACCATCGGCACACGCTCGGCCTTGGTGCGGGCGGTTGCCTCGACCACCATCGGCACACGCTGGGCCCTGGTGCTGGCGGTTGCCTCGACCACCATCGGCACACGCTGGGCCCTGGTGCGGGCGGTTGCCTCGAACACCATCGGCACAAGCCGGCCCTTGGTGCGGGCGGTTGCCTCGAGCACCATCGGCACACGCTGGGCCCTGGTGCGGGCGGTTGCCTCGACCACCATCGGCACACGCTGGGCCCTGGTGCGGACGGTTGCCTCGAGCACCATGGGCACACGCTGGCCCTTGGTGCGGGCTCTTGCCTCGACCACCATCAGCAGAAGATGGCCCCTACGTCGAACACCATCGATACATGCCGGGCCTTGGTGTGGGCACATGCCTCGAGCTGGTGCGGGCGGTTGCCTCGACCACCATCGGCTCACGTTGGCCCTTGTTGCGGGCACATGCCTCGACCACCATCGGCACCTGCGCACCCTCGGTGTGGGATTTGCTTGTTTGGAAAAAGTGTCCCCGTTTCAGACATTTTAACGTCTACTGGTAGCATATCTGTAAAATCTCTAATGCTCTTTAGGGGGTGGTGGTCCGGCACCCCCTCTCCCCCCCCCACGGGGGGAGTAGGTGTGCGCGATGGGCCTCCCATTGCGTGCACCCCGGCCAACGTCCCTCGAACGAAATACAGGGCGTGCATGCCTTCCGGCGATTTTTGTCCGGCGACTGGTTGCTCCGGTGACCGGCAGGCGCCCATGGCCTCGATCGGTTGGCTTGCATGCAAAAAAAGGGAGCCGAGCTCCAGCCCGTGCACGCGGCGGATGCTGCCCTAGACCCCAGACCAAGTCCCTGAATCGGGCAACGGCTCCCTGGGGTGGTGCCAGCAGAAGCTGCGGTTGCGGGCTTGGCCCGGCCAAGTCTCTCGGTATTTGACGGTCTCGCGGTCCCTTCTCATCG
>NW_028322663.1:72500-77500 GCF_047325235.1 Durio zibethinus
AACCCACGGAACGAGCGTGCGGGCGCTCAGCCGGCCGGAGAGGCAGGATGCGCAAGCCGGGGATCGATCGGGTGCTAGGTGGGTTTAGGCACATCTTCAAATTTCTGTCGTGCCAATGCCATTTTTATGGCTTGTAAATTCATACAATGGTCCCCTAAGCCTTCACGTGAAGTTTCGTTGCAAGATGACTCGTTTTCTATTTTTCACGATTTTCGAAACTTTTTGCGGTTCGGGATTTTTTAGAATTTTTTTAGAAGGAGTTTTGGCCCCAAATTTTGTGGACGTGATCCTTCTATTTTTGTTGGCATGCACAAAAAAATTCAGCTAAAAACTCGAACCGGAGAAGATTTCGTGACCGTTTGAAAAAAGTGTCCCCATTTCAGACACTTTAACGGCTACTGGCAGCAAACCTGTAAAATCTCAAACGCTCTTTAAGGGGGTGTGAGTTCTCAGAGGTTTGATGAGGGATAGGGGGCCAACACAAGGGCCAAGTACCAGCACCCATCGCACGTCATGTGCGCACACCCCCCGGCCCCCCTCCCAATCGCCGGAACCCCAATGCCGCCGGTCAGGTTCTCCGGCGGTACTCCGGCGATGCTCCGGCGATGCTGTCCCGAGTGAAAAAAATGCGGCACCAGCACATGCTGGAGCCAAGCATGGGCACCGTGGCTCAAAATCGAACTTCGGCCAAGGCCTCGACCATCAATGGCACATGATGACGCATGGTGATGGCACATGCATCGACCATCATCGGCATAGGCTGCCCTTCGGTACGGGCACTTGCCTCGACCGCCATCGGCACAAGCTGGGCCCTGGTGTGGGTTGTTGCCTCGATCACCAGCGGCACATGCTGAGCCTTGGTGCGGGCGGTTGCCTCGAGCACCATCGGCAGACCCTGGGCCCTGGTGCGGCCGGTTGCCCCGATAACCATCGGCACACGCTGCGCCCTCGAGCGGCCGGTTGCCTCGATCACCATCGGCAAAAGCTGGGCCCTGGTGCGGGCGCTTGCCTCGACCACCATCGGCACACGCTGGGCACTGCCATCGGCACACGCTGGGCCCTGGTGCGGGCGCTTGCCTCGATCACCATCGGCACACGCTGGGCCCTGGTACGGGCGCTTGCCTCGACCACCATCGGCACACGCTCGGCCCTGGTGCGGTCGGTTGCCTCGAGCACCATCGGCACACGCTGGGCCCTGGTGCGGGCGCTTGCCTCGACCACCATCGGCACACGCTGGGCCCTGGTGCGGGCGCTTGCCTCGACCACCATCGGCACACGCTGGGCCCTGGTGCGGCAGGTTGCCTCGAGCACCATCGGCACACGCTGGGCCCTGGTGCGGTCGGTTGCCTCGACCACCATCGGCACACGCTGGGCCCTGGTGCGGGCGCTTGCCTCGACCACCATCGGCACACGCTCCGCCCTGGTGCGGCAGGTTGCCTCGAGCACCATCGGCACACGCTGGGCCCTGGTGCGGGCGGTTGCCTCGACCACCATCGGCACACGCTGGGCCCTGGTGCGGCAGCTTGCCTCGAGCACCATCGGCACACGCTCGGCCCTGGTGCGGTCGGTTGCCTCGACCACCATCGGCACACGCTGGGCCCTGGTGCGGCAGGTTGCCTCGACCACCATCGGCAGCCTCGACCACCATCGGCACACGCTGGGCCCTGGTGCGGGCGGTTGCCTCGACCACCATCGGCACACGCTCCGCCCTGGTGCGGTCGGTTGCCTCGAGCACCATCGGCACACGCTGGGCCCTGGTGCGGCAGGTTGCCTCGACCACCATCGGCACACGCTGGGCCCCGGTGCGGGCGGTTGCCTCGACCACCATCGGCACACGCTGGGCCCCGGTGCGGGCGGTTGCCTCGACCACCATCGGCACACGCTGGGCCCCGGTGCGGGCGCTTGCCTCGACCACCATCGGCACACGCTGGGCCCTGGTGCGGCAGGTTGCCTCGACCACCATCGGCACACGCTGGGCCCTGGTGCGGGCGCTTGCCTCGAGCACCATCGGCACACGCTCGGCCCTGGTGCGGTCGGTTGCCTCGAGCACCATCGGCACACGCTGGGCCCTGGTGCGGGCGCTTGCCTCGACCACCATCGGCACACGCTCGGCCCTGGTGCGGTCGGTTGCCTCGAGCACCATCGGCACACGCTGGGCCCTGGTGCGGCAGGTTGCCTCGACCACCATCGGCACACGCTGGGCCCTGGTGCGGGCGGTTGCCTCGACCACCATCGGCACACGCTGGGCCCTGGTGCGGGCGCTTGCCTCGAGCACCATCCGCACACGCTGGGCCCTGGTGCGGCAGGTTGCCTCGAGCACCATCGGCACACGCTGGGCCCTGGTGCGGGAGCTTGCCTCGAGCGCCATCGGCACACGCTGGGCCCTGGTGCGGCAGGTTGCCTCGAGCACCATCGGCACACGCTGGGCCCTGGTGCGGTCGGTTGCCTCGAGCGCCATCGGCACACGCTGGGCGCTGGTGCGGGCGCTTGCCTCGACCAGCATCGGCACACGCTGGGCCCTGGTGCGGCAGGTTGCCTCGATCACCATCGGCACACGCTGGGCCCTGGTGCGACAGGTTGCCTCGAGCACCATTGGCACACTATCGGCCCTGGTGCGGGCGGTTGCCTCGACCACCGTCGGCACACGCTGGGCCCTGGTGCGGGCGCTTGCCTCGAGCACCATCGGCACACGCTGGGCCCTGGTGCGGGCGGTTGCCTCGAGCACCATCGGCACACGCTGGGCCCTGGTGGGTTTAGGCACATCTTCAAATTTCTGCCGTGCCAATGCCATTTTTATGGCTTGTAAATTCATACAATGGTCCCCTAAGCCTTCACGTGAAGTTTCGTTGGAAGATGACTCGTTTTCTATTTTTCATGATTTTCGAAACTTTTTGCGGTTCGGGATTTTTTAAAATTTTTTTATAAGGATTTTTGGCCCCAAATTTTGTAGGCATGATCCTTCTATTTTTGTTGGCATGCACAAAAAAATTCAGCTAAAAACTCGAAGTAGAGAAGATTTTGTGACCGTTTGAAAAAAGTGTCCCCATTTCAGACACTTTAACGGCTACTGGTAGCAAACCTGTAAAATCTCAAATGCTCTTTAAGGGGGTGTGAATTCTCAGAGGTTTGATGAGGGATAGGGGGCCAACACAAGGCCAAGTACCAGCACCCATCGCACATCATGTGCGCACACCCCCCCGGCCCCCCTCCCAATCGCCGGAACCCCAATGCCGCCGGTCAGGTTCTCCGGCGGTACTCCGGCGATGCTCCGGCGATGCTGTCCCGAGTGAAAAAAATGCGGCACCAGCACATGCTGGAGCCAAGCATGGGCACCGTGGCTCAAAATCGAACTTCGGCCAAGGCCTCGACCATCAATGGCACATGATGGCGCATGGTGATGGCACATGCATCGACCATCATCGGCATAGGCTGCCCTTCGGTACGGGCACTTGCCTCGACCGCCATCGGCACAAGCTGGGCCCTGGTGTGGGTTGTTGCCTCGATCACAATCGGCACATGCTGAGCCTTGGTGCGGGCGGTTGCCTCGAGCACCATCGGCAGACCCTGGGCCCTGGTGCGGCCGGTTGCCCCGATAACCATCGGCACACGCTGGGCCCTGGGGCGGGCGCTTGCCCCCAGCACCATCGGCACACGCTGGGCCCTGGGGCGGGCGCTTGCCCCCAGCACCATCGGCACACGCTGGGCCCTGGGGCGGGCGCTTGCCCCCAGCACCATCGGCACACGCTGGGCCCTGGTGCGGGCGGTTCCCTCGACCACCATCGGCACACGTTGGGCCCTGGTCCGGGCGGTTACCCCCAGCACCATCGGCACACGCTGGGCCCTGGTGCGGGCGCTTGCCCCCAGCACCATCGGCACACGCTGGGCCCTGGTGCGGGCGGTTGCCCCCAGCACCATCGGCACACGCAGGGCCCTGGTGCGGGCGGTTGCCCCGAACACCATCGGCACAAGCCGGCCCTTGGTGCGGGCTCCTGGCTCGACCACCATCGGCACACGCTGGGCCCTGGTGCGGGCGGTTGCCTCGAACACCATCGGCACACGCCGGCCCTTGGTGCGGGCGGTTGCCTCGACCACCATCGGCACACGCTCGGCCTTGGTGAGGGCGCTTGCCTCGACCACCATCGGCACACGCTGGGCCCTGGTGCGGGCGCTTGCCTCGACCACCATCGGCACACGCTCGGCCTTGGTGCGGGCGCTTGCCTCGACCACCATCGGCACACGCTGGGCCCTGGTGCGGGCGGTTGCCTCGACCACCACCGGCACACGCTCGGCCTTGGTGAGGGCGCTTGCCTCGACCACCATCGGCACACGCTGGGCCCTGGTGCGGGCGCTTGCCTCGACCACCATCGGCACACGCTCGGCCTTGGTGCGGGCGGTTGCCTCGACCACCATCGGCACACGCTGGGCCCTGGTGCTGGCGGTTGCCTCGACCACCATCGGCACACGCTGGGCCCTGGTGCGGGCGGTTGCCTCGAACACCATCGGCACAAGCCGGCCCTTGGTGCGGGCGGTTGCCTCGAGCACCATCGGCACACGCTGGGCCCTGGTGCGGGCGGTTGCCTCGACCACCATCGGCACACGCTGGGCCCTGGTGCGGACGGTTGCCTCGAGCACCATGGGCACACGCTGGCCCTTGGTGCGGGCTCTTGCCTCGACCACCATCAGCAGAAGATGGCCCCTACGTCGAACACCATCGATACATGCCGGGCCTTGGTGTGGGCACATGCCTCGAGCTGGTGCGGGCGGTTGCCTCGACCACCATCGGCTCACGTTGGCCCTTGTTGCGGGCACATGCCTCGACCACCATCGGCACCTGCGCACCCTCGGTGTGGGATTTGCTTGTTTGGAAAAAGTGTCCCCGTTTCAGACATTTTAACGTCTACTGGTAGCATATCTGTAAAATCTCTAATGCTCTTTAGGGGGTGGTGGTCCGGCACCCCCTCTCCCCCCCCCACGGGGGGAGTAGGTGTGCGCGATGGGCC
>NW_028322663.1:87500-90000 GCF_047325235.1 Durio zibethinus
TCGGCACACGCTGGGCCCTGGTGCGGGCGGTTGCCTCGACCACCATCGGCACACGCTGGGCCCTGGTGCGGGCGCTTGCCTCGAGCACCATCCGCACACGCTGGGCCCTGGTGCGGCAGGTTGCCTCGAGCACCATCGGCACACGCTGGGCCCTGGTGCGGGAGCTTGCCTCGAGCGCCATCGGCACACGCTGGGCCCTGGTGCGGCAGGTTGCCTCGAGCACCATCGGCACACGCTGGGCCCTGGTGCGGTCGGTTGCCTCGAGCGCCATCGGCACACGCTGGGCGCTGGTGCGGGCGCTTGCCTCGACCAGCATCGGCACACGCTGGGCCCTGGTGCGGCAGGTTGCCTCGATCACCATCGGCACACGCTGGGCCCTGGTGCGACAGGTTGCCTCGAGCACCATTGGCACACTATCGGCCCTGGTGCGGGCGGTTGCCTCGACCACCGTCGGCACACGCTGGGCCCTGGTGCGGGCGCTTGCCTCGAGCACCATCGGCACACGCTGGGCCCTGGTGCGGGCGGTTGCCTCGAGCACCATCGGCACACGCTGGGCCCTGGTGGGTTTAGGCACATCTTCAAATTTCTGCCGTGCCAATGCCATTTTTATGGCTTGTAAATTCATACAATGGTCCCCTAAGCCTTCACGTGAAGTTTCGTTGGAAGATGACTCGTTTTCTATTTTTCATGATTTTCGAAACTTTTTGCGGTTCGGGATTTTTTAAAATTTTTTTATAAGGATTTTTGGCCCCAAATTTTGTAGGCATGATCCTTCTATTTTTGTTGGCATGCACAAAAAAATTCAGCTAAAAACTCGAAGTAGAGAAGATTTTGTGACCGTTTGAAAAAAGTGTCCCCATTTCAGACACTTTAACGGCTACTGGTAGCAAACCTGTAAAATCTCAAATGCTCTTTAAGGGGGTGTGAATTCTCAGAGGTTTGATGAGGGATAGGGGGCCAACACAAGGCCAAGTACCAGCACCCATCGCACATCATGTGCGCACACCCCCCCGGCCCCCCTCCCAATCGCCGGAACCCCAATGCCGCCGGTCAGGTTCTCCGGCGGTACTCCGGCGATGCTCCGGCGATGCTGTCCCGAGTGAAAAAAATGCGGCACCAGCACATGCTGGAGCCAAGCATGGGCACCGTGGCTCAAAATCGAACTTCGGCCAAGGCCTCGACCATCAATGGCACATGATGGCGCATGGTGATGGCACATGCATCGACCATCATCGGCATAGGCTGCCCTTCGGTACGGGCACTTGCCTCGACCGCCATCGGCACAAGCTGGGCCCTGGTGTGGGTTGTTGCCTCGATCACAATCGGCACATGCTGAGCCTTGGTGCGGGCGGTTGCCTCGAGCACCATCGGCAGACCCTGGGCCCTGGTGCGGCCGGTTGCCCCGATAACCATCGGCACACGCTGGGCCCTGGGGCGGGCGCTTGCCCCCAGCACCATCGGCACACGCTGGGCCCTGGGGCGGGCGCTTGCCCCCAGCACCATCGGCACACGCTGGGCCCTGGGGCGGGCGCTTGCCCCCAGCACCATCGGCACACGCTGGGCCCTGGTGCGGGCGGTTCCCTCGACCACCATCGGCACACGTTGGGCCCTGGTCCGGGCGGTTACCCCCAGCACCATCGGCACACGCTGGGCCCTGGTGCGGGCGCTTGCCCCCAGCACCATCGGCACACGCTGGGCCCTGGTGCGGGCGGTTGCCCCCAGCACCATCGGCACACGCAGGGCCCTGGTGCGGGCGGTTGCCCCGAACACCATCGGCACAAGCCGGCCCTTGGTGCGGGCTCCTGGCTCGACCACCATCGGCACACGCTGGGCCCTGGTGCGGGCGGTTGCCTCGAACACCATCGGCACACGCCGGCCCTTGGTGCGGGCGGTTGCCTCGACCACCATCGGCACACGCTCGGCCTTGGTGAGGGCGCTTGCCTCGACCACCATCGGCACACGCTGGGCCCTGGTGCGGGCGCTTGCCTCGACCACCATCGGCACACGCTCGGCCTTGGTGCGGGCGCTTGCCTCGACCACCATCGGCACACGCTGGGCCCTGGTGCGGGCGGTTGCCTCGACCACCACCGGCACACGCTCGGCCTTGGTGAGGGCGCTTGCCTCGACCACCATCGGCACACGCTGGGCCCTGGTGCGGGCGCTTGCCTCGACCACCATCGGCACACGCTCGGCCTTGGTGCGGGCGGTTGCCTCGACCACCATCGGCACACGCTGGGCCCTGGTGCTGGCGGTTGCCTCGACCACCATCGGCACACGCTGGGCCCTGGTGCGGGCGGTTGCCTCGAACACCATCGGCACAAGCCGGCCCTTGGTGCGGGCGGTTGCCTCGAGCACCATCGGCACACGCTGGGCCCTGGTGCGGGCGGTTGCCTCGACCACCATCGGCACACGCTGGGCCCTGGTGCGGACGGTTGCCTCGAGCACCATGGGCACACGCTGGCCCTTGGTGCGGGCTCTTGCCTCGACCACCATCAGCAGA
>NW_028322663.1:100000-102500 GCF_047325235.1 Durio zibethinus
GCACACGCTGGGCCCCGGTGCGGGCGCTTGCCTCGACCACCATCGGCACACGCTGGGCCCTGGTGCGGCAGGTTGCCTCGACCACCATCGGCACACGCTGGGCCCTGGTGCGGGCGCTTGCCTCGAGCACCATCGGCACACGCTCGGCCCTGGTGCGGTCGGTTGCCTCGAGCACCATCGGCACACGCTGGGCCCTGGTGCGGGCGCTTGCCTCGACCACCATCGGCACACGCTCGGCCCTGGTGCGGTCGGTTGCCTCGAGCACCATCGGCACACGCTGGGCCCTGGTGCGGCAGGTTGCCTCGACCACCATCGGCACACGCTGGGCCCTGGTGCGGGCGGTTGCCTCGACCACCATCGGCACACGCTGGGCCCTGGTGCGGGCGCTTGCCTCGAGCACCATCCGCACACGCTGGGCCCTGGTGCGGCAGGTTGCCTCGAGCACCATCGGCACACGCTGGGCCCTGGTGCGGGAGCTTGCCTCGAGCGCCATCGGCACACGCTGGGCCCTGGTGCGGCAGGTTGCCTCGAGCACCATCGGCACACGCTGGGCCCTGGTGCGGTCGGTTGCCTCGAGCGCCATCGGCACACGCTGGGCGCTGGTGCGGGCGCTTGCCTCGACCAGCATCGGCACACGCTGGGCCCTGGTGCGGCAGGTTGCCTCGATCACCATCGGCACACGCTGGGCCCTGGTGCGACAGGTTGCCTCGAGCACCATTGGCACACTATCGGCCCTGGTGCGGGCGGTTGCCTCGACCACCGTCGGCACACGCTGGGCCCTGGTGCGGGCGCTTGCCTCGAGCACCATCGGCACACGCTGGGCCCTGGTGCGGGCGGTTGCCTCGAGCACCATCGGCACACGCTGGGCCCTGGTGGGTTTAGGCACATCTTCAAATTTCTGCCGTGCCAATGCCATTTTTATGGCTTGTAAATTCATACAATGGTCCCCTAAGCCTTCACGTGAAGTTTCGTTGGAAGATGACTCGTTTTCTATTTTTCATGATTTTCGAAACTTTTTGCGGTTCGGGATTTTTTAAAATTTTTTTATAAGGATTTTTGGCCCCAAATTTTGTAGGCATGATCCTTCTATTTTTGTTGGCATGCACAAAAAAATTCAGCTAAAAACTCGAAGTAGAGAAGATTTTGTGACCGTTTGAAAAAAGTGTCCCCATTTCAGACACTTTAACGGCTACTGGTAGCAAACCTGTAAAATCTCAAATGCTCTTTAAGGGGGTGTGAATTCTCAGAGGTTTGATGAGGGATAGGGGGCCAACACAAGGCCAAGTACCAGCACCCATCGCACATCATGTGCGCACACCCCCCCGGCCCCCCTCCCAATCGCCGGAACCCCAATGCCGCCGGTCAGGTTCTCCGGCGGTACTCCGGCGATGCTCCGGCGATGCTGTCCCGAGTGAAAAAAATGCGGCACCAGCACATGCTGGAGCCAAGCATGGGCACCGTGGCTCAAAATCGAACTTCGGCCAAGGCCTCGACCATCAATGGCACATGATGGCGCATGGTGATGGCACATGCATCGACCATCATCGGCATAGGCTGCCCTTCGGTACGGGCACTTGCCTCGACCGCCATCGGCACAAGCTGGGCCCTGGTGTGGGTTGTTGCCTCGATCACAATCGGCACATGCTGAGCCTTGGTGCGGGCGGTTGCCTCGAGCACCATCGGCAGACCCTGGGCCCTGGTGCGGCCGGTTGCCCCGATAACCATCGGCACACGCTGGGCCCTGGGGCGGGCGCTTGCCCCCAGCACCATCGGCACACGCTGGGCCCTGGGGCGGGCGCTTGCCCCCAGCACCATCGGCACACGCTGGGCCCTGGTGCGGGCGGTTCCCTCGACCACCATCGGCACACGTTGGGCCCTGGTCCGGGCGGTTACCCCCAGCACCATCGGCACACGCTGGGCCCTGGTGCGGGCGCTTGCCCCCAGCACCATCGGCACACGCTGGGCCCTGGTGCGGGCGGTTGCCCCCAGCACCATCGGCACACGCAGGGCCCTGGTGCGGGCGGTTGCCCCGAACACCATCGGCACAAGCCGGCCCTTGGTGCGGGCTCCTGGCTCGACCACCATCGGCACACGCTGGGCCCTGGTGCGGGCGGTTGCCTCGAACACCATCGGCACACGCCGGCCCTTGGTGCGGGCGGTTGCCTCGACCACCATCGGCACACGCTCGGCCTTGGTGAGGGCGCTTGCCTCGACCACCATCGGCACACGCTGGGCCCTGGTGCGGGCGCTTGCCTCGACCACCATCGGCACACGCTCGGCCTTGGTGCGGGCGCTTGCCTCGACCACCATCGGCACACGCTGGGCCCTGGTGCGGGCGGTTGCCTCGACCACCACCGGCACACGCTCGGCCTTGGTGAGGGCGCTTGCCTCGACCACCATCGGCACACGCTGGGCCCTGGTGCGGGCGCTTGCCTCGACCACCATCGGCACACGCTCGGCCTTGGTGCGGGCGGTTGCCTCGACCACCATCGGCACACGC
>NW_028322663.1:112500-115000 GCF_047325235.1 Durio zibethinus
CAGGTTGCCTCGACCACCATCGGCAGCCTCGACCACCATCGGCACACGCTGGGCCCTGGTGCGGGCGGTTGCCTCGACCACCATCGGCACACGCTCCGCCCTGGTGCGGTCGGTTGCCTCGAGCACCATCGGCACACGCTGGGCCCTGGTGCGGCAGGTTGCCTCGACCACCATCGGCACACGCTGGGCCCCGGTGCGGGCGGTTGCCTCGACCACCATCGGCACACGCTGGGCCCCGGTGCGGGCGGTTGCCTCGACCACCATCGGCACACGCTGGGCCCCGGTGCGGGCGCTTGCCTCGACCACCATCGGCACACGCTGGGCCCTGGTGCGGCAGGTTGCCTCGACCACCATCGGCACACGCTGGGCCCTGGTGCGGGCGCTTGCCTCGAGCACCATCGGCACACGCTCGGCCCTGGTGCGGTCGGTTGCCTCGAGCACCATCGGCACACGCTGGGCCCTGGTGCGGGCGCTTGCCTCGACCACCATCGGCACACGCTCGGCCCTGGTGCGGTCGGTTGCCTCGAGCACCATCGGCACACGCTGGGCCCTGGTGCGGCAGGTTGCCTCGACCACCATCGGCACACGCTGGGCCCTGGTGCGGGCGGTTGCCTCGACCACCATCGGCACACGCTGGGCCCTGGTGCGGGCGCTTGCCTCGAGCACCATCCGCACACGCTGGGCCCTGGTGCGGCAGGTTGCCTCGAGCACCATCGGCACACGCTGGGCCCTGGTGCGGGAGCTTGCCTCGAGCGCCATCGGCACACGCTGGGCCCTGGTGCGGCAGGTTGCCTCGAGCACCATCGGCACACGCTGGGCCCTGGTGCGGTCGGTTGCCTCGAGCGCCATCGGCACACGCTGGGCGCTGGTGCGGGCGCTTGCCTCGACCAGCATCGGCACACGCTGGGCCCTGGTGCGGCAGGTTGCCTCGATCACCATCGGCACACGCTGGGCCCTGGTGCGACAGGTTGCCTCGAGCACCATTGGCACACTATCGGCCCTGGTGCGGGCGGTTGCCTCGACCACCGTCGGCACACGCTGGGCCCTGGTGCGGGCGCTTGCCTCGAGCACCATCGGCACACGCTGGGCCCTGGTGCGGGCGGTTGCCTCGAGCACCATCGGCACACGCTGGGCCCTGGTGGGTTTAGGCACATCTTCAAATTTCTGCCGTGCCAATGCCATTTTTATGGCTTGTAAATTCATACAATGGTCCCCTAAGCCTTCACGTGAAGTTTCGTTGGAAGATGACTCGTTTTCTATTTTTCATGATTTTCGAAACTTTTTGCGGTTCGGGATTTTTTAAAATTTTTTTATAAGGATTTTTGGCCCCAAATTTTGTAGGCATGATCCTTCTATTTTTGTTGGCATGCACAAAAAAATTCAGCTAAAAACTCGAAGTAGAGAAGATTTTGTGACCGTTTGAAAAAAGTGTCCCCATTTCAGACACTTTAACGGCTACTGGTAGCAAACCTGTAAAATCTCAAATGCTCTTTAAGGGGGTGTGAATTCTCAGAGGTTTGATGAGGGATAGGGGGCCAACACAAGGCCAAGTACCAGCACCCATCGCACATCATGTGCGCACACCCCCCCGGCCCCCCTCCCAATCGCCGGAACCCCAATGCCGCCGGTCAGGTTCTCCGGCGGTACTCCGGCGATGCTCCGGCGATGCTGTCCCGAGTGAAAAAAATGCGGCACCAGCACATGCTGGAGCCAAGCATGGGCACCGTGGCTCAAAATCGAACTTCGGCCAAGGCCTCGACCATCAATGGCACATGATGGCGCATGGTGATGGCACATGCATCGACCATCATCGGCATAGGCTGCCCTTCGGTACGGGCACTTGCCTCGACCGCCATCGGCACAAGCTGGGCCCTGGTGTGGGTTGTTGCCTCGATCACAATCGGCACATGCTGAGCCTTGGTGCGGGCGGTTGCCTCGAGCACCATCGGCAGACCCTGGGCCCTGGTGCGGCCGGTTGCCCCGATAACCATCGGCACACGCTGGGCCCTGGGGCGGGCGCTTGCCCCCAGCACCATCGGCACACGCTGGGCCCTGGGGCGGGCGCTTGCCCCCAGCACCATCGGCACACGCTGGGCCCTGGGGCGGGCGCTTGCCCCCAGCACCATCGGCACACGCTGGGCCCTGGTGCGGGCGGTTCCCTCGACCACCATCGGCACACGTTGGGCCCTGGTCCGGGCGGTTACCCCCAGCACCATCGGCACACGCTGGGCCCTGGTGCGGGCGCTTGCCCCCAGCACCATCGGCACACGCTGGGCCCTGGTGCGGGCGGTTGCCCCCAGCACCATCGGCACACGCAGGGCCCTGGTGCGGGCGGTTGCCCCGAACACCATCGGCACAAGCCGGCCCTTGGTGCGGGCTCCTGGCTCGACCACCATCGGCACACGCTGGGCCCTGGTGCGGGCGGTTGCCTCGAACACCATCGGCACACGCCGGCCCTTGGTGCGGGCGGTTGCCTCGACCACCATCGGCACACGCTCGG
>NW_028322663.1:125000-127500 GCF_047325235.1 Durio zibethinus
GCCGAGCGCCTCGAGGGAGGTAGGCAGGGTGGCCGGCCTCCGTGACGAGGGCGTCACGAGGTTGGGTGCGGGAGAATGTCACGGACCTAAGGGGGAGTCCTGAATCCCACATCGAACATAATAGGAAGGTCCCTGGGGTATAAAAGGGTTCACACCATCTCCGCCTTGTGAGGCGCCTTTTGTAGGACAAAACCGTGAGGTCAGGGGGCCAGAGCGGACAATACCTCACAAGGGTGTGAACCGTGGCGGTCAGGCTGATCCGAGACGCCGGAAGGGTGAATGCCCGGGTCCCGGAGCCGCGCGGGTTCGGAACTTGAGTCTCGACCCGTGACAAGTAATGTCACGCCCTGGGCGGGCGCGCCAGGCACATCAGCCAGACCAGCAGCTAAGGCCCGCAGACCAGGCGTGCTGGCGGGTATCAGTGCGCAAAGCCTATCAAACGAGCTCCAAACGCCCGCCCATCTTGCAGGACAACTCATGAGACCAAGGCCTGGCATTTGGGCTGCCCGCACCACATCCAGAAGGGCCCGAGGTGCTGGATACGCAAGGGAAGCTTCTGGAACCAGGCAGGATCAGCATCAGCATCCTGGCAGATTTGGTTGACCCTGAAAATCAGGAACCAGCATCTTGATTAAATGTAATCCCATGATTGTAGCCTTTATTTTAGGGATTTGCCATTAAGTTGTAGCTGGAGCCTCAACTATAAATAGAGGGCTGCTCCACCCTCATTTGTACACCATCAAACACTTCTGTTTCAGTGAATACAAGAGCATTTCCAGAATTCTGTTTTTCCTGTCCTGTTTCTCTTTAACTTGCGTAATCAGCCCTTCCCTTTGTTCTAGTGCCCGCACGCTTGTGTTTTAGGCTGACTTAGGCATCAAGGACGAGATTCCAAGCCTAAGGCCGCACGGATTCTGAGTCTAAGGTCGGAGCCCGTGACAGTTGGTATCAGAGCCAGCCCTAAACCGTTCGATCCACGCCGAGCACCTCGAGGGAGGTAGGCAGGGTGGCCGGCCTCCGTGACGAGGGCGTCACGAGGTTGGGTGCGGGAGAATGTCACGGACCTAAGGGGGAGTCCTGAATCCCACATCGAACATAATAGGAAGGTCCCTGGGGTATAAAAGGGTTCACACCATCTCCGCCTTGTGAGGCGCCTTTTGTAGGACAAAACCGTGAGGCCAGGGGGCCAGAGCGGACAATACCTCACAAGGGTGTGAACCGTGGCGGAAGGCTGATCTGGGACGCCGGAAGGGTGAATGCCCGGGTCCCGGAGCCGCGCGGGTTCGAAGCTTAAGTCTCGACCCGTGACAAGTGGTATCAGAGCCAACCCTAAACCGTTCGATCCACGCCAAGCACCTCGAGGGAGGTAGGCAGGGTGGCCGGCCTCCGTGACGAGGGCGTCACGAGGTTGGGTGCGGGAGAATGTCACGGACCTAAGGGGGAGTCCTGAATCCCACATCGAACATAATAGGAAGGTCACTGGGGTATAAAAGGGTTCACACCATCTCCACCTTGTGAGGCGCCTTTTGTAGGACAAAACCGTGAGGCCAGGGGGCCAGAGCGGACAATACCTCACAAGGGTGTGAACCGTGGCGGAAGGCTGATCTGGGACGCCGGAAGGGTGAATGCCCGGGTCCCGGAGCCGCGCGGGTTCGAAGCTTAAGTCTCGACCCGTGACACCCGCACCAGGGCCCAGCGTGTGCCGATGGTGGTCGAGGCAACCGACCGCACCAGGGCCCAGCGTGTGCCGATGGTGCTCGAGGCAACCTGCCGCACCAGGGCCCAGCGTGTGCCGATGGTGGTCGAGGCAAGCGCCCGCACCAGGGCCCAGCGTGTGCCGATGGTGGTCGAGGCAAGCGCCCGCACCAGGGCCCAGCGTGTGCCGATGGTGCTCGAGGCAACCGACCGCACCAGGGCCGAGCGTGTGCCGATGGTGGTCGAGGCAAGCGCCCGTACCAGGGCCCAGCGTGTGCCGATGGTGATCGAGGCAAGCGCCCGCACCAGGGCCCAGCGTGTGCCGATGGCAGTGCCCAGCGTGTGCCGATGGTGGTCGAGGCAAGCGCCCGCACCAGGGCCCAGCTTTTGCCGATGGTGATCGAGGCAACCGGCCGCTCGAGGGCGCAGCGTGTGCCGATGGTTATCGGGGCAACCGGCCGCACCAGGGCCCAGGGTCTGCCGATGGTGCTCGAGGCAACCGCCCGCACCAAGGCTCAGCATGTGCCGCTGGTGATCGAGGCAACAACCCACACCAGGGCCCAGCTTGTGCCGATGGCGGTCGAGGCAAGTGCCCGTACCGAAGGGCAGCCTATGCCGATGATGGTCGATGCATGTGCCATCACCATGCGTCATCATGTGCCATTGATGGTCGAGGCCTTGGCCGAAGTTCGATTTTGAGCCACGGTGCCCATGCTTGGCTCCAGCATGTGCTGGTGCCGCATTTTTTTCACTCGGGACAGCATCGCCGGAGCATCGCCGGAGTACCGCCGGAGAACCTGACCGG
>NW_028322663.1:137500-140000 GCF_047325235.1 Durio zibethinus
GCCCATGCTTGGCTCCAGCATGTGCTGGTGCCGCATTTTTTTCACTCGGGACAGCATCGCCGGAGCATCGCCGGAGTACCGCCGGAGAACCTGACCGGCGGCATTGGGGTTCCGGCGATTGGGAGGGGGGCCGGGGGGGTGTGCGCACATGATGTGCGATGGGTGCTGGTACTTGGCCTTGTGTTGGCCCCCTATCCCTCATCAAACCTCTGAGAATTCACACCCCCTTAAAGAGCATTTGAGATTTTACAGGTTTGCTACCAGTAGCCGTTAAAGTGTCTGAAATGGGGACACTTTTTTCAAACGGTCACAAAATCTTCTCTACTTCGAGTTTTTAGCTGAATTTTTTTGTGCATGCCAACAAAAATAGAAGGATCATGCCTACAAAATTTGGGGCCAAAAATCCTTATAAAAAAATTTTAAAAAATCCCGAACCGCAAAAAGTTTCGAAAATCATGAAAAATAGAAAACGAGTCATCTTCCAACGAAACTTCACGTGAAGGCTTAGGGGACCATTGTATGAATTTACAAGCCATAAAAATGGCATTGGCACGGCAGAAATTTGAAGATGTGCCTAAACCCACCAGGGCCCAGCGTGTGCCGATGGTGCTCGAGGCAACCGCCCGCACCAGGGCCCAGCGTGTGCCGATGGTGCTCGAGGCAAGCGCCCGCACCAGGGCCCAGCGTGTGCCGACGGTGGTCGAGGCAACCGCCCGCACCAGGGCCGATAGTGTGCCAATGGTGCTCGAGGCAACCTGTCGCACCAGGGCCCAGCGTGTGCCGATGGTGATCGAGGCAACCTGCCGCACCAGGGCCCAGCGTGTGCCGATGCTGGTCGAGGCAAGCGCCCGCACCAGCGCCCAGCGTGTGCCGATGGCGCTCGAGGCAACCGACCGCACCAGGGCCCAGCGTGTGCCGATGGTGCTCGAGGCAACCTGCCGCACCAGGGCCCAGCGTGTGCCGATGGCGCTCGAGGCAAGCTCCCGCACCAGGGCCCAGCGTGTGCCGATGGTGCTCGAGGCAACCTGCCGCACCAGGGCCCAGCGTGTGCGGATGGTGCTCGAGGCAAGCGCCCGCACCAGGGCCCAGCGTGTGCCGATGGTGGTCGAGGCAACCGCCCGCACCAGGGCCCAGCGTGTGCCGATGGTGGTCGAGGCAACCTGCCGCACCAGGGCCCAGCGTGTGCCGATGGTGCTCGAGGCAACCGACCGCACCAGGGCCGAGCGTGTGCCGATGGTGGTCGAGGCAAGCGCCCGCACCAGGGCCCAGCGTGTGCCGATGGTGCTCGAGGCAACCGACCGCACCAGGGCCGAGCGTGTGCCGATGGTGCTCGAGGCAAGCGCCCGCACCAGGGCCCAGCGTGTGCCGATGGTGGTCGAGGCAACCTGCCGCACCAGGGCCCAGCGTGTGCCGATGGTGGTCGAGGCAAGCGCCCGCACCGGGGCCCAGCGTGTGCCGATGGTGGTCGAGGCAACCGCCCGCACCGGGGCCCAGCGTGTGCCGATGGTGGTCGAGGCAACCGCCCGCACCGGGGCCCAGCGTGTGCCGATGGTGGTCGAGGCAACCTGCCGCACCAGGGCCCAGCGTGTGCCGATGGTGCTCGAGGCAACCGACCGCACCAGGGCGGAGCGTGTGCCGATGGTGGTCGAGGCAACCGCCCGCACCAGGGCCCAGCGTGTGCCGATGGTGGTCGAGGCTGCCGATGGTGGTCGAGGCAACCTGCCGCACCAGGGCCCAGCGTGTGCCGATGGTGGTCGAGGCAACCGACCGCACCAGGGCCGAGCGTGTGCCGATGGTGCTCGAGGCAAGCTGCCGCACCAGGGCCCAGCGTGTGCCGATGGTGGTCGAGGCAACCGCCCGCACCAGGGCCCAGCGTGTGCCGATGGTGCTCGAGGCAACCTGCCGCACCAGGGCGGAGCGTGTGCCGATGGTGGTCGAGGCAAGCGCCCGCACCAGGGCCCAGCGTGTGCCGATGGTGGTCGAGGCAACCGACCGCACCAGGGCCCAGCGTGTGCCGATGGTGCTCGAGGCAACCTGCCGCACCAGGGCCCAGCGTGTGCCGATGGTGGTCGAGGCAAGCGCCCGCACCAGGGCCCAGCGTGTGCCGATGGTGGTCGAGGCAAGCGCCCGCACCAGGGCCCAGCGTGTGCCGATGGTGCTCGAGGCAACCGACCGCACCAGGGCCGAGCGTGTGCCGATGGTGGTCGAGGCAAGCGCCCGTACCAGGGCCCAGCGTGTGCCGATGGTGATCGAGGCAAGCGCCCGCACCAGGGCCCAGCGTGTGCCGATGGCAGTGCCCAGCGTGTGCCGATGGTGGTCGAGGCAAGCGCCCGCACCAGGGCCCAGCTTTTGCCGATGGTGATCGAGGCAACCGGCCGCTCGAGGGCGCAGCGTGTGCCGATGGTTATCGGGGCAACCGGCCGCACCAGGGCCCAGGGTCTGCCGATGGTGCTCGAGGCAACCGCCCGCACCAAGGCTCAGCATGTGCCGCTGGTGATCG
>NW_028322664.1:0-12500 GCF_047325235.1 Durio zibethinus
GAACCCATTTCGGTACTAAGGGTGGGTTGATAACCCACAGCGGAAGGCATTCTACCCAATAAGGCAGATACTTCGGATCCCGCTTGGACAAAACGGAAGATATTGTCTATAAATAGAAGTACGTTTTGTTTATTAACATCTCGGAAATATTCCGCCATAGTTAGGGCAGTCAACCCAACTCTCATACGAGCTCCTGGCGGTTCATTCATCTGACCGTAGACTAAAGCCACTTTTGATTCCGCAAGATTTTGTTCATTAATTACTCCAGATTCTTTCATTTCCATGTAAAGATCATTTCCTTCACGAGTACGTTCACCTACTCCGCCAAATACGGATACACCCCCATGAGCTTTGGCAATGTTGTTGATCAATTCCATAATGAGTACTGTTTTACCTACCCCAGCTCCCCCAAATAGTCCGATTTTTCCTCCACGACGATAAGGAGCTAAAAGATCGACTACTTTAATTCCTGTTTCAAAAATAGATAATTTTGTATCTAATTGTATGAAAGCGGGCGCAGGTTTATGAATAGGGGATGTTGTGCGAGTATCTACAGGACCTAAATTATCAACGGGCTCCCCAAGCACGTTAAAAATTCGTCCTAGGGTCGCTCCGCCGACTGGAACACTTAGAGGAGCTCCCGTGTTAATCACTTCCATTCCTCTCATTAGACCATCTGTAGCGCTCATAGCTACAGCTCTAACTCGATTGTTTCCTAATAATTGCTGTACCTCACAAGTTACATTAATTTGTTGACCGATGGTATCTCGACCCTTAACTACCAAAGCGTTGTAAATATTAGGCATCTTGCCCGGGGGGAAAGGCTACATCCAGTACTGGACCGATGATTTGAGAAATACGTCCCAGATTTTCTTTTTCAAGCGTGGAAACTCCAGGAACAGAAGTAGTAGGATTTATTCTCATAATAAAATAAAGTGAAATATGTCAATTTTTTTTTTCGAAAATTTTCTAATAAAAAAAATCTTCGACAGCAAGTTGATCGGTTAATTCAATAAGAAATGGGGATTAGCACTCGATTTCGTTGGTACCATCCAATTGAATGCAATTCAATTGGATTGTTTCCTTATTCAATGAAGGAATTTTTAAGTTCAACCAACCTATTTGCAAAATATCAAGTGGATAAATAAATAACAATTTTGAGAGAGTCTTTCATTTGTCTATCATTGTCTTTCATTTGTCTATCATTATAGGCAATACCATCCATAAAAAATTATCTATGGAATTCGAACCCGAACTCTATTTACGATTCCTTATTTCTATCTCATTAGCCCTTATTTCATTTCGTATTTTATTTTAGCATATCGATTTTTTTTTACGTCCAACCTATCCCCCCTTTTTCCATCTATATTCCTTTTTTTTCATTTCATAAACGAATTACGCATATTTTCACATCTAGGATTTACATATACAACATATATTACTGTCAAGAGTGAATTTCTTATTCTTTCTTATTTCTTATTATTGAATTTATATTATTTCTTATTTTATATTATTTCTTATTATCTTATTATCTTATTATTGATTATTATTGACTATTGACTTATTATTGAATTTATATTATTATAGTATTATCTTATTATTGACTATTGACTTATTATTGAATTTATATATTTTATATTTAATTTATATATTTTATATATATATTTTATATTTATAATTCTAATTATAATTATATATTTATAATATTTCTATTTCATTTATTTCATTTTCATTTCGATTCAAAAAAAAAGTAAGGAATTCTAAACTTGAAAAACACGGATTGGGTTGCGCCATACATATGAAAGAATATAGAATATGAAAGAATATAGAATAATGATGTATTTGGCGAATCAAATACCATGGTCTAATAAGGAACCTTTCGGATTAGTTGATAATTTTTTGAAAGATTTCTTCGAAAAGGTTTCATTAACTCCTAATTTATGCCGAGCAGACCTTGTTGTTGCGAAAATTTTCAATTCATGAGTTGTAGGGAGGGGCTTATGTCACCACAAACAGAGACTAAAGCAAGTGTTGGATTCAAAGCTGGTGTTAAAGAGTATAAATTGACTTATTATACTCCTGAATATGAAGTCAAAGATACTGATATCTTGGCAGCCTTCCGAGTAACTCCTCAACCCGGAGTTCCGCCCGAGGAAGCAGGGGCAGCAGTAGCTGCTGAATCTTCTACTGGTACATGGACAACCGTGTGGACCGATGGGCTTACCAGCCTTGATCGTTACAAAGGGCGATGCTACCACATTGAGCCCGTTGCTGGAGAAGAAAATCAATATATATGTTATGTAGCTTACCCCTTAGACCTTTTTGAAGAAGGTTCTGTTACTAACATGTTTACTTCCATTGTGGGTAATGTATTTGGGTTCAAAGCCCTGCGCGCTCTACGTCTAGAGGATCTGCGAATCCCTCCTTCTTATACTAAAACTTTCCAAGGCCCGCCTCATGGCATCCAGGTTGAAAGAGATAAATTGAACAAGTACGGTCGCCCCCCTATTAGGATGTACTATTAAACCTAAATTGGGGTTATCCGCTAAGAACTACGGTAGAGCAGTTTATGAATGTCTACGTGGTGGACTTGATTTTACCAAAGATGATGAGAATGTGAACTCCCAACCATTTATGCGTTGGAGAGACCGTTTCTTATTTTGTGCCGAAGCAATTTTTAAAGCACAGGCTGAAACAGGTGAAATCAAAGGGCATTACTTGAATGCTACTGCGGGTACATGTGAAGAAATGATTAAAAGGGCCATATTTGCCAGAGAATTGGGAGCTCCCATCGTAATGCATGACTACTTAACAGGTGGGTTCACTGCAAATACTAGCTTGGCTCATTATTGCCGAGATAATGGTCTACTTCTTCACATCCATCGCGCAATGCACGCAGTTATTGATAGACAGAAGAATCATGGTATGCACTTTCGTGTACTAGCTAAAGCTTTACGTCTGTCTGGTGGAGATCATATTCACGCTGGTACAGTAGTAGGTAAACTTGAAGGAGAAAGGGACATAACTTTGGGCTTTGTTGATTTACTACGTGATGATTTTATTGAAAAAGATCGAAGCCGTGGTATTTATTTCACTCAAGATTGGGTTTCTATACCAGGTGTTCTGCCCGTAGCTTCGGGGGGTATTCACGTTTGGCATATGCCTGCTTTGACCGAGATCTTTGGAGATGATTCCGTACTACAATTCGGTGGAGGAACTTTAGGACACCCTTGGGAAATGCACCGGGTGCCGTAGCTAATCGAGTAGCTTTAGAAGCATGTGTAAAAGCTCGTAATGAGGGACGTGACCTTGCCCGCCAGGGTAATGAAATTATCCGCGAGGCTGGCAAATGGAGTATGGAACTAGCTGCTGCTTGTGAAGTATGGAAGGAGATCAAATTTGAATTCGAAGCAATGGATACTTTAGATAAATAAAATTTGAATTCGAAGCAATGGATACTTTGTAATCCAGTAATTACTGTTGGTTTGTTGAATTGCAATTAAACTCGGCCCAATCTTTTACTAAAAGGATTGAGCCGATCCTAAAGATTGGTGTATTCTTTTCTATCCTATTCGTTCCGTGTTGGAATAGAAACTTATTGTATTAGTAGACGAGATTTTATTGTATTAGTAGACGATATTTTACGAAAAAGGTTCTTGATAGGAGAAAAATTTCTTTTTTCAATTTTTTCAGTGCGAATTTTACACAACATAGGGAAATCGCTATTTCTAATTGAAAATTTATATTTATAATTGAAAAGAAAAAAGTAAAGTATCATATATCATATATAATGAACTGATACTCCAGGTTCTCACAAACGAGAATCCTTTACTTCAATATTCACTCATTATTAGTTTAATGATTGTATCCATTATGCGTATTCCGATAGGAAATAAATGATTTTTTTTTTTTCATCAAATGACTATTCATCTATTATACTTTACATCTAAATAGAGGCAAGAAAACTCTATGGAAAAATTATGGTTCAATTTTATCTTGTCTAAGGGGGAATTAGAATACAGATGTGGGCTAAGTAAATCAATGGATAGCCTTGGTCCTATTGAAAATACTAGTGTAAACGAAGACCCGGTTAGAAATGATATGGATAAAAACATTCATGGTTGTAGTGACAGCTCTAGTTATTACAGTAAGGTTGATCATTTAGTTGGCGTCAAAGACATTCGGAATTTCATTTCTGATGACACCCGAATTAGGGTTTTAATTAGGGATAGTAATCAGGATAATGATAGTAATCAGGATAATTATTCTCTATATTTTAATAGTGAAAATCAAATTTTTGAGATTGACAATGACGATCCCCACTATGATTTTAACTTGTATGATACTAACTATAGTTGGAATAATCACATTAAGAGTTGTATTAACTCTTATCTTCGTTCTCAAACCTGTATTGATAGTTCCATTTTAAGTGGTAGTGACAATTACAATGATAGTTATATTTATAATTGCATTTGTGGTTACATTTGTGTTGAAGGTGGAAATAGTAGTGAAGACAATGGTTTAACTCTAAAAGAAAGTTGCGCAAATGGTAATGATTTAACTCTAAAAGAAAGTTGCGCAAATGGTAATGATTTAACTCTAAAAGAAAGTTGCGCAAATGGTAATGATTTAACTCTAAAAGAAAGTTGCGCAAATGGTAATGATTTAACTCTAAAAGAAAGTTGCGCAAATGGTAATGATTTAACTCTAAAAGAAAGTTGCGCAAATGGTAATGATTTAACTCTAAAAGAAAGTTGCGCAAATGGTAATGATTTAGAAAGGCCTAAAGATTTCAAGCATTTGTGGGTTCTATGCGAAAATGAAGATTGTTATGGATTAAATTATAAGAAATTTCTTAAGCCAAAAATGAATATTTGTGAATACTGTGGATATCATTTGAAAATGAGTAGTTCAGATAGAATCGAACTTTCGATTGATCCAGGTACTTGGGATCCTATGGATGAAGACATGATCTCTCTGGATCCCATTGAATTTCAGTATGACGAAGATGGTATTGATTATGATCCATTTCAGTCTGACGAAGATGGTATTGATTATGATCCATTTCAGTCTGACGAAGATGGTTCTGACGAAGCTGACGAAGATGGTTCTGACGAAGCTGACGAAGATGGTTCTGACGAAGCTGACGAAGATGGTTCTGACGAAGCTGACGAAGATGGTTCTGACGAAGCTGACGAAGATGGTTCTGACGAAGCTGACGAAGATGGTTCTGACGAAGATGGTATTGATTATGATCCATTTCAGTCTGACCAAGAAGAGCCTTATATGGATGGTATTGATTCTGATCCATTTCAGTATGACGAAGATAAAGTTCAGTATGACGAAGATAAAGTTCAGTATGACAAAGATAAAGTTCAGTTTGACAAAGATAAAGTTCAGTATGACAAAGATAAAGTTCAGTTTAACAAAGATAAAGATGGTATTAATTATGATCCATTTCAGTTTAACAAAGATAAAGATGGTCTTGATTCTGATCCATTTCAGTATGACGAAGATAAAGTTCAGTATGACAAAGATAAAGTTCAGTTTGACAAAGATAAAGTTCAGTTTGACAAAGATAAAGTTCAGTTTGACAAAGATAAAGATAAAGATGGTATTGATTATGATCCATTTCAGTTTGACAAAGATAAAGATGGTATTGATTCTGATCCATTTCAGTATGACGAAGATGGTATTGATTCTTATCCGTTTGAGTATGACGAAGATGGTATTGATTCTGATCCGTTTGAGTATGACGAAGAGCCCTATAAAGATCGTCTTGATTCTTATCAAAGAGAGACAGGATTAACTGAGGCTATTCAAACAGGTACGGGTCAACTAAACGGTATTCCTATAGCAATCGGGGTTATGGATTTTCAGTTTATGGGGGGTAGTATGGGATCCGCAGTAGGCGAGAAAATCACCCGTTTGATCGAATATGCTACCAATAATTTTTTGCCTCTTATTCTAGTGTGTGCTTCCGGAGGAGCACGCATGCAAGAAGGAAGTTTGAGCTTGATGCAAATGGCTAAAATATCTTCTGCTTTATATGATTATCAATCAAATAAAAAGTTATTTTATGTATCAATTCTTACATCTCCTACTACTGGTGGAGTGACCGCGAGTTTTGGTATGTTGGGGGATATCATTATTGCTGAACCCAATGCCTATATTGCATTTGCGGGTAAAAAGAGTAATTGAGCAAACATTGAATATAACAGTACCTGAAGGTTCACAGGAGGCTGAATATTTATTCCATAAGGGTTTATTCGATCCAATCGTACCACGTAATCCTTTAAAGGGTGTTCTGAGTGAGTTATTTCAGTTCCACGGTTTTTTTCCTTTGAATCAAAATTCAATCAAGTAGAGTCTTAAGTTAAATTATTTTCTTTGTAGTGAAAAGGCAGTTAGTTAGTTTATCAGAATCAAAGTCAAAGCCCGCATAATGGGCTTTGACTTTGTGACATAAAATGGAATTGTCGAAAAACGAATTTTATCTTGCTCTATTGCGTATGTTTATATAATTCAAATATAGAAAAAATATAAATATAGAGTTTTGCATCTTTCTATATCTCCCGAGAATTCTATTTTTACTAAAAATCCCTGTTCTTGGATCGGATTCTAACGAATCGAATCTTTCGACAATTTGTAATAAACTCTTTCTCAATTTGTAATAAACTCTTTCTTTATTAAATTCAAATTAGAAATTAAAATTAGAAGACAAGAACAATAGAATAATAATAATAAGAAAAGTAGGAATAAAGTAAGATAATAAAGAAAGTGGATTATCTTATCATACACCTATTTTTATTTCATTTAGAAAGATGGGCAAGTCCCTTTATTTAATTCTACATTCCTTGCACTTATTAGATAAGATATATATATTAGATATATATACTCGCTTAGATATACTTAGTATTTAGATATACTTAGTATTTAGATATACTTAGTATAATATTTAGATATACTTAGTATTTAGATATACTTAGTATAATATTTAGATATACTTAGTATTTCGATATACTTAGTATAATATTTAGATATACTTAGTATAATATACGAATTATAATATAATTATTATAAGATATATTTATAACTAACTTTATAACTAACAATATAACAATAACAGGTACGAATATTAAATTGAGGTACCCATTTTATGACAATTCCCTCTATTTTTGTGCCTTTAGTAGGCCTAGTATTTCCGGCAATTGCAATGGCTTCTTTATCTTTGTATGTTCAAAAAACTAAGATTTTTTAGATTCGATGGGGCCAAGGCCAAGACCAAATCTTATCTATTTTTTTTTTCACGACTTAGATGCCACGGATATCTATTTAGTAGAATATTGTATAACATCCATCCGGCTTCCCCGAACATAAATGAAAAAGCTCCTCTTATGCATACGTAAACATGATATAGGGGTAAATGAATTATAGCAAGTGGATCGGTACCGGACGAATGTATGAAATTAAAGTCTATATATCTAGTAGATCTGTATAGGGGATCATATAAAGGGGATGATTTTAGATCTAAGCAATTTGATGAATTACTTCTAAAAGTTCATATCAAAATAGCACTAGTTGATGAGAGTTACTTCGGAAACAAAAAAAGTAAAGTCAAATTTTTTTGCTTATTTTCTCAATTCCAATAAAATGCAACTGGATCTAGTATGTATGAGTTGGCGATCAGAATCTATATGGATAGAATTTATAGTGGGGTCTCGAAAAACAAGCAATTTCTGCTGGGCCTTTATTCTTTTTTTTGGTTCATTAGGGTTTTTATTAGTTGGAACTTCTAGTTATCTTGGTAGGAATTTGATATCTTTATTTCCGTCTCAGCAAATAGTTTTTTTTTCCACAAGGAATCGTGATGTCTTTCTATGGGATCGCGGGTCTCTTTATTAGTTCCTATTTGTGGTGCACGATTTTTTGGAATGTAGGTAGTGGTTATGATCGATTCGATAGAAAAGAGGGAATAGTATGTATTTTTCGTTGGGGTTTTCCTGGAAAAAATCGTCGCATCTTTCTACGATTCCTTATGAAAGATATTCAGTCCATCAGAATAGAAGTTAAAGAGGGTATTTATGCTCGGCGTGTCCTTTATATGGAAATCAGAGGCCAGGGGGCCGTTCCCTTGACTCGTACTGATGAGAATTTGACTCCACGAGAAATTGAGCAAAAAGCTGCTGAATTGGCCTATTTTTTGCGTGTACCGATTGAAGTCTTTTGAAATGAATTGCAGAATAAATGCTTTCTCGGCAGGAGGAAAAAACTCAAGACAAGAAGCCTCTTTTTTCTATAGCAGAACTAAACTGAAGTTTCTTAAGAATGCCCACTCGAACCAAAGAAGACGTATACGGAAGAGTCATAACATAAAACAAAACTGTTTTTTTTTTTTTTGTCCACAAAAATTGTTTTTTATGCGTCTGTAAATGTAAAACCACTCAACTTAATTCAGTAACAAAACAAGCAAGAAATCGAAATAATGGATTCATCTCATATATCAAAGTATTTCGAAATATTTAACTTTTTATTTTCAATATTTGGAGTTGATACGTTAGATACAGATAGATTATATCTTGTAAATTTTCTCTACTTTCCTTTTGTCAATCAGCCCCTCCCCTTTTATCCTTTCTTTTGTGCTCCTTAAGAACTAAACAAGTAGATTTCTTTCTTATAACATAATGATAAATGTAATGATAACTTTTCTGTCTTTTTTTGTCACTCATTTTTGATCATCATAATATTTTTCATAATTTTTTTTTTTTTCAATTATTCCCGGACTCTAGACTATATACAGTCTAGATAACCCGCGAAAATTTTTCGACATATTTGATTGATATCTTGATATAGACAGGGAGCTCCTTCGTCTCAAAATCTGAATAGAATAATCTTTATTATTTGAAGCGGTTCTTTCGGGCAGTTATCGAAAGAGGGCAATTGCTTCGAATTTGATCAATTGAGATATCTGGAAACAATAATATATATATATATTTCATTCGAACATTCGAATTCAAAGTGGATTCTTATTTTCTATTTCTGTACTCTTTTTAGATTCAAGGACTAAGCACTGAATCAAAAAAAAAAAAAACAGAGAATAGATTCATGGGCCCCTACCTTATAATTTATCTTATAATTTATAATATAATGAAAGTCATGCTTGATAGAAAGATTAGATCACATAAAGTCAACGAATGAGGTGGGTTCATTAACAATTCACAGATGAAAAAATGGCAAAAAAGAAAGCATTCACTCCCCTTCTATATTTTGCATCTATAGTATTTTTGCCCTGGTGGATCTCTCTCTCATTTAATAAAAGTCTGAAATCTTGGATTACTAATTGGTGGAATACTAGGCAATCCGAAACTTTTTTGAATGATATTCAAGAAAAAAGTATTCTAGAACAATTCATAGAAGTAGAGGAACTCCTCCTGTTGGACGAAATGATAAAAGAATACCCGGAAACACATCTACAAAAACTTCGTATAGGAATCCACAAAGAAACGATCCAATTGATCAAGATGCACAATGAGGATCGTATCCATACGATTTTGCACTTCTCGACAAATCTAATCTGTTTCGTTATTCTAAGTGGTTATTCTATTTTGGGTAATGAAGAACTTGTTATTCTTAACTCTTGGGTTCAAGAATTCCTATATAATTTAAGCGACACAATAAAAGCTTTTTCTATTCTTTTATTAACTGAGTTCTGTGTCGGATTCCATTCGCACCACGGTTGGGAACTAATGATTGGCTATATCTACAAAGATTTTGGATTTGCTCATAATGATCAAATTATATCTGTTCTTGCTTGTACCCTTCCAGTCATTCTAGATACAATTTTTAAATATTCGATCTTTCGTTATTTAAATCATGTATCGCCGTCACTTGTAGTTATTTATCATTCACTGACTGACTGAAAAATGATTCACGGATTCAATTAGAATCTTTCTTACTTTGTATATAAGCAAAGAATGCAAAGTCGTACTTACTTTACTCTTTCTACCCATCAGGGGAATACAATTCCTCCTCTATTTCAGTAAATTTTTTTTTTTTTCAGTAAAAGTAAATAGCAGAATCGTGGATAGGGAACTATACTAGTGACCTACCTAATTTTATTGTAGAATTTTCGGGATCAATGATTGTACCATGCAAACTAGAAATACTTTTTCTTGGATAAAGGAGGAGATTACTCGATCCATTTCCGTATCGCTCATGATCTATATAATAACCGGGGCATCCATTTCAAATGCATATCCCATTTTTGCGCAGCAGGGGTATGAAAATCCACGAGAAGCAACTGGGCGTATTGTATGTGCCAATTGCCATTTAGCTAATAAACCCGTGGATATTGAGGTTCCACAAGCGGTACTTCCTGATACTGTATTTGAAGCGGTTGTTAGAATTCCTTATGATATGCAACTGAAACAAGTTCTTGCTAATGGTAAGAAAGGGGCTTTGAATGTGGGTGCTGTTCTTATTTTACCGGAGGGGGTTTGAGTTAGCCCCACCTGATCGTATTTCGCCCGAGATGAAAGAAAAGATAGGCAATCTGTCCTTTTCAGAACTACCGCCCCACTCAGAAAAATATTCTTGTGATAGGTCCTGTTCCTGGTCAAAAATATAGTGAAATCACCTTTCCTATTCTTTCCCCAGACCCTGCTAGTAATAAGGATGTTCATTTCTTAAAATATCCCATATACGTAGGCGGAAATAGGGGAAGGGGTCAGATTTATCCCGACGGGAACAAAAGTAACAATACAATTTATAATGCTACGGCAACAGGTATAGTAAGCAAAATCATACGAAAAGAAAAAGGGGGGGTACGAAATAACCATAACGGATGCATTGGATGGACATCAAGTGGTTGATATTATCCCCCCAGGACCAGAACTTCTTGTTTCAGAGGGTGAATCTATCAAACTTGATCAACCATTAACAAGTAATCCTAATGTGGGTGGATTTGGTCAGGGGGATGCAGAAATAGTACTTCAAGATCCACTACGTGTCCAAGGCCTTTTGTTCTTCTTGGCATCTATTGTTTTTGCACAAATCTTTTTGGTTCTTAAAAAGAAACAATTTGAAAAGGTTCAAGTGTCCGAAATGAATTTCTAGATCCGTGGATTTATCAACATCAAATTTGTAAAAAAGAACAAATTCTTCCTGGCAATTAGGTTAGGTATGATGAAAAAAGTATGAAAAGTCTTTTGCTTGTTTATATTCTTTCTCTAGGAATTACTTTTACCGCATTCAAAATCTGTATATTGTGAAGAAGACTATTTGTCTTTACCCCTTCTTTTCTTTTTTCAATCTAAATGGGAGGGGTGTAATTATATCCCTATTGTCAGATTGAAATGTCACAGAATGGGTTTTGTTTTCTAAATTCAATTTGATTAGATACTAAACATAAGATAAGTAAGCGGAGAATAGAAAGGAAGGATAAATGAGGGGAACAAATAATTACAGGGAGTATTCTTCGTCTTCCTAGCCTTCGGCACAAGAAAAGGATGTGTAAAATTCCTTTTCTTGTGTCGAAATAATAACAATTCCGGATCCCATTCGTCAAAGATTTCTATTCTTAGTTTATATTTTTCCAGATTTTTCAGAACCCTTTATTTTTTTAGATTTACTTATAATAGATAATAGATTATAATAGATAATAGAATAAGTAATAAAGTAATCGAATAAGTAATAAGGATAATATAATAAGTATAAAATAAGTATAAATAAGTATAAAATAAGTATAAGTATAAATAAGTATAATATAATATAATAAGTAATGGACAACCAAAAAAAAGAGAAGGAATCCTTTTTTTTATAAATATAAAATAGAAGCAAGGCGATGAACTTATAAAAAAATTTCAAACTTTGATGAAATACTAAAATAAATAGAGTAAGGTTAGACTAGTCTAGAAAGGGTTTGCTTGATATCTGGTCGACAGAAAAAAAAAAGAAATATTAAAATTAAATATTAAAATATTAAAATTAAATATTAAAAAAAAATTAAATATTAAAATTAAATATATATTGTGATTGTGTCATCCAGGAAAAGGAAATTGAGTGATTCCTTTTTTTCTTCTAACCTTGAAAGTATCGATAGATACTATCGAAGAACAGATGCTATGAATCAATTAATCGAGTTCATTTTTCAAAAACATCATCGGAAAAAGTGATCTATTTGTTGTCATTTATATTTATACGAACAAAATATTATGATCATTAAGAATTCAACGGGACCCCTCCTCGCGAATCAGACAAAGAAAGAGGAGGCGGGCCCCGTTGAGTTCTTACACTTTCATGCCTATAACTTAGTTCATCCCATTATTACATATTACAGGGACGAACCCAATCCAGATATGAACCATAAAAGAAAATACCTATTAAACCGATCACAGGAATACCAGTTACCGTACCTATTATCCAAAGAGGAATCCTTCCAGTAGTATCGGCCATTTATCCCGCTTCCCTCCACATTTCATCAAGTGGTCATGCTAAAGACA
>NW_028322664.1:15000-20000 GCF_047325235.1 Durio zibethinus
TTTTTGGCGGGAATTCTCAGGCAGAAAGGGACCTATTTTGCTGTTTTAAGAAAAGGAAAATCTTATCTATCGAATCATTGTACATTTAAATTTTAATTTTGAATTAGGAATTCCGGGTACAAATATACAAATACAAGTGGTCTTTAACCACACATACATGTGATTATATATGTATTACCATAATGTATGTAATACGATAAAGAAGGAGGATTTTAAATGCGAGATCTAAAAACATATCTTTCCGTAGCACCGGTACTAAGTACTCTCTGGTTCGGTTCTTTAGCGGGTTTATTGATAGAGATCAATCGTTTCTTCCCGGATGCGTTAACATTCCCTTTTTTTTAATTCTAGTTATTGTCGCGGGACGGGGTGAAAAAGATTAGATCGATATACAATCAAATATCTGTGACTAATCTCTCGCCCCCCCTTGACTTTAGTTGTTTTTAGAATTATAATTATATAAGAAATGAATTCTAATTATATAAGAAATAATTCTATTTAGTTTTTTTAGAATTCTAATTATATAAGAATTATATAAAATAAATAAGGAAGGTAGAACGAAAAAAGTGGATTGAACCTCAACAAAACTTGGGTTCAAGCTCCAATTAAATTACTAGTAGAGCGAAAAGAGAAATGTGGCTGGAACAACAGTATCCTACAAGATACTTAAAGAAAATACCGTACTGTGATTCTAAATCGAGTTAGAAATCATTGTATTACTTATTTACTATTAGTATAATACATATTGATTTACTATATTGATTGCAATTGATTGCAACGAAATCTTTCAGGATTTGGTTTTGAGTTAGCAACTTTTATTTATTTATTTTCATTCCTTTCTTCTTCACTTTTGATCGGAAAATAGAAGAGTTGGGTGAATTAAAAACTCAAAGGGGGTTCATGGCCAAGAGTAAAGATGTCCGAGTAACGATTATTTTGGAATGTACCAGTTGTGTTCGAAACGTCGTTAATAAGGAATCAACGGCATTTCCAGGTATATTACTCAAAAAAATCGACACAATACGCCTAGTCGATTGGAATTGAAGAAATTCTGTTCCTATTGTTACAAACATACAATTCACGGGGAGATAAAGAAATAAATCGAATCAAGTACTCGTATGTCAACCCTTCCCGAGAATATGAGAAAATAGGACATTAGGTATTTAGGTAACATTAGGTATTTAGTATGAGAAAATAGGACATTAGGTATTCAGGTATAATAATATATATTATATAATATATTAAGTAATATTAAGTATATAATTAGTTAGATATAATATATAACTAATATATAACAAATATTTTATTTATATATTAGTCTATATTTGTATTTCCTTGTCTATTCCACGCTTTCTTTTTAAAGTGAAGTTTTTAGTTTTAAATTATTCGATATGCACGTTAATAAATTTTTAACCTTTTTAACCTGGTATATGATTGTATCAATATTCTTTTATTTTTTTTTATTCTATTTTTTATTTAGTTCTTATTTTTTAATAATTTTTTTCTTTATTCTCGAGTCAATTATTTATTTTTTTAGTTTACCGTCTTCGAATGATTTTTAGTTTACAGTCTTCGAATGATTAGGAGTTGGATTTTCATTGATTAGGAATTAGATTTTTAATATCACTAACTATTTTTTTTTTTATTTTCTATTCGTGCATAATGATTATTTTAATATTGTTAATTTTAATATTGTTGTTAATTTTAATATTGTTAATATTGTATTATTTATTATATTGTATGATTTATTCATTACTATATTTTTTAGTTATTACTATATTTTGTATTTATTACTATATTTCATTATTTATTTCTTATTTTATTAATTATTTATTATTTTCGTGTCGGTTCTATATATATTTATAAATTATATTTATTTATTATTTATGTATTATCACAGTTATAGATATTTATTTAAATTATATTTATATATTAAATATATTAAAATATTAAATTATATTTATATTTTATATATTAAATATATTAAAATATGAAATTTATATTTATATATATTTATAAATTATATTTATTTATTATTTATGTATTATCACAGTTATAGATATTTATTTAAATTATATTTATATATTAAATATATTAAAATATTAAATTATATTTATATTTTATATATTAAATATATTAAAATATGAAATTATATTTATATATTAAATATATTAAAATATGAAATTATATTTATATATTAAATATATTAAAATATGAAATTATATTTATATATTAAATATATTAAATATGAAATTATATTTATATATTAAATATATTAAAATATGAAATTATATTTAAATAAATATCTATAAATAATATAATAATAAAATAAACTAATAAAATAAACAAATAAATAATAAATAAATAATTAAAATAAACTAATAAAATAAACAAATAAATAAGAAATAAATAATAAATAAATAATACAATAATAAAAAAAACAAAGCAAATCGTATTTATTCTATTAATTCTATAATTTGAATTTGATCCGATCAAAATAGGATTTTAGAAAAGGATAGGATAGGATTATTTTTAGAAATAAGGAATAAAGAAATGATGGATAAATACAAGCGATCTTTTCGTAGGCGTTTGCCCCCGATCCAATCGGGGGATCGAATTGATTATAGAAACATGAGTTTAATTAGTCGATTTATTAGTGAACAAGGAAAAATCTTATCTAGGCGAGTAAATAGATTGACTTTAAAACAACAACGATTAATTACTATTGCTATAAAACAAGCTCGTATTTTATCTTCGTTACCCTTTATTAATAATGAGAAACGATTTGAAAGAAGGGGAGTCGACCGCTAGAACTAGAACCAGAAATGAGAAACGATTTGAAAGAAGAGAGTCGACCGCTAGAACTACTGCTCTTAGAACCAGAAATAAATAGGCTTACCCTTCAATTGACTCAAAATTATCAAACGTAGACTGATGCTTTATTCAAAAAATCTGATAATCAAAATTGTCGTGTCGTAAGAAAAAAGAAATAAATAAAAGAATCGAATCGGGTTGGGGAAGAAAAATAAATTTTTTTTTTTTTTTATTGAGCGTCTTCGCTCATCTTGTTTTCTTGTTTTGATGACCTTATCAGAATTTTTTTATCATATTAATTTCTACTCTACCTCCCTCGAGTTCATTCTCGAGGGAACCCCATTTCATTTAAAGCATTTCGGTGGATTCCTTCCGATCTCCTTATTTTATAATCTCGTTGGAAATCATATAAAGACAATTCCTATTTGAGATAGCTATTTGTGCAAGTATTTTACGATTAAGAAGCAACTGTTTCTTGTACCGATTTTTTATTAATCTACTATAATTATAGGATACCCCCATTCCTCGAATTCCTGCATTTATTCGAGTGATCCACAAACGACGAAAATATCTTTTTTTCCTATCTCTATCCCGATCAGCCGAAACCAAAGCTCTTACTCTTTGTCTCCGAGCTATATATCCCTCTTTCATTCTGGTCATTGAATAAAAGAAATTTTGATGAATAACTAATTCTTTCTTTCAGTTATTCTTTTCTAGTCTATTAATAACAAAACGGATTCTTCCAATGTATAAAATAAAATTCCAATGGCTTTTGCTACTATAACCGTCCCGCCCACGATTTTTCCTTTTTTCTAGGCATTTCATTTCGCCTTGAAATAAGAAATTGTATTGATACTAGGTATCAAAAAAAGCATATTAACTAAAATAAAGGAGTAAATAGAAATGGATAAATAAATAGTGGGTTCCATCGTTTCTATGGTTACTTCTTAAACGGTGAGGTCCCCTCTATACACCGGAGCTCATTCCTTCATTTAACATTTAATTGGTAACTTGTACAGTTCACACTCTTCGGCTCTACTCATAAATTTTTCAGTAATAGATCTTTCACAACGAGATCTATCTTATACAGTAACGGTATGTAATTAGGAGGATTAATTGGGTAGCTGACCCTGTTAGTCCGTTTCTTTGCAAGAGTCGAAGCATAATCTTTTTGCTTTTTAAATAGGATTTTCCCCGCTTAATGGATAAGCATTTGCTACCAATGGGGAATTTTTAAAAAATTCCAAGATTGGATTTGCGCCAATGGAAACCATAAATTTCATACACAATAGAAGGATATGGTAGATCTATCTTTTTTAGATAGTGAACGGAAGAACCCCATTCTATTCACTGGTACTGATCGTTGATACTGAAAAATTGTTTCCTTTTTCTCAGCCCATGATCTGAACAAGTCGCACATACACCCTAGTACATCTTCCTCGGCGCTGAGGACATCCCCGAAGAGCAGGGGCTTTCGTGACATTTCTAATTGGCTGTCTTGCATTTCTAATAAGTTGTTTAATAGTTGGCATGCTGAATCATATACAATCATATACATAATAGACTGGTTTAGATCGATCCTAACCAGATGATTATGAATTACTTCTTTTTCTCTTTAATAGATTAATAAAATATTAATCTATTAAAGAGAAAAAGAAGGAAAGGAATAAGAGGGATTAAATCAATCTAAATCAAAATTAAATGGTGTTCCATTGTCGTCAAATGGTGGTCTTCCATTGCCATTGTCGTCAAATGGTGGTCTTCCATTGCCATTGTCGTCAAATGGTGGTCTTCCATTGCCATTGTCGTCAAATGGTGGTCTTCCATTGCCATTGTCGTCAAATGGTGGTCTTCCATTGCCATTGTCGTCAAATGGTGGTCTTCCATTGCCATTGTCGTCAAATGGTGGTCTTCCATTGCCATTGTCGTCAAATGGTGGTCTTCCATTGCCATTGTCGTCAAATGGTGGTCTTCCATTGCCATTGTCGTTAACTAGTCTCCATTTTTTATTCACTATAGGTTTGTTATTCACTATAGGTTTGTTATTCACTATAGGTTTGTTATTCACTATAGGTTTTTCATTCACTATAGGTTTTTCATTCACTATAGGTTTTTCATTCACTATAGGTTTTTCATTCACTATAGGTTTGTTATTCACTATAGGTTTTTCATTCACTATAGGTTTT
>NW_028322664.1:25000-32500 GCF_047325235.1 Durio zibethinus
AATATAAATATAATTTCAAGATCACAATGGATCTATGATAAGATCGTTTATTTACAGCGGAATGATATACAAAGTCAACAGATCTCACTGAATACAAAATAAGATTTATGGCTACACAAACCGTTGAGGGTAGTTCTAGATCTGGTCCAAGACGAACTGTTGTAGGGGATTTTTTGAAACCATTGAATTCGGAATATGGTAAAGTAGCTCCTGGATGGGGAACGACTCCTTTGATGGGTGTCGCAATGGCTTTATTTTCGATATTCTTATCTATTATTTTGGAGATTTATAATTCTTCCGTTTTACTGGATGGAATTTCGCTGAATTAGATTCACAAGAACCACGAAGCCTCGCTTTTCAATACAAAAAGTGAAACTTTTAGTTCTCGGATTTTTTTTAGCCCATTCTATTTTGGTAGTTCGACCGCGAAATTTTTTTTGTTTCTGTATTTCCGGAATATGAGTGTGTGACTTGTTATAATTGATCCTATTGATAGTACAGAAAATGGGTCTGTCCTCTTGATCGAGATAGTTTTATCCCGTCGGATAGCCATTCTAGTATCTGGAGCACGGAATATATGAAATGGATCACGAAGTATTCGAACTATGATTCATACTTAATATTCAAACCTCGCGGCCGGACTCAAAAAAAAAAAAAATTTTCAAAGAAAGAGGTTTTTTATTTATAAATCGAGAAATTTTTTCTTCTTTCAAACTCTCATTTAGTTTATGCTTATTTTGATCAAAGGACAAACCTTTCTTTTCTTTGTATTTTTATTTATTATATCTATTCTATTCATTGAATAAGTGATGATCCAATAATTCTTACTCAAAGAATCTTTGGACTTAGTTTGAAGGTTTTATTGAATCATCGCGGTTCTGGTATGAATCTGAAGTTTCAATTGATTCATAGGGTCTTAACAAGAGAATTCCTATTAAAAATAAAGAAAACAAGAATAAAGCCACATTCCATATAAATAACAAATCAAAGCAAAGAAAAAGAAAAGAAATAAGTAGGTAAATAGAAGATTCAAGAGGCCTGATCAACATAAAGACGAATGCGCCGACTTGATTTTTTGGCATTATAATTACAACTACAAAAAAGAGCTTTCGGATTTTTACTCTTTTGTGTCTTCAGATAAAATTGAATGAAAAGATTAAGAAGTTTCAAACTTTCTATTCCATATCCGTTTCAGCTATTATTTGGGTGTTTTTGTTTGAGCTGTACGAGATGAAATTCTCATATACGGTTCTCAGGGGGGGAGTCCTCTTGGTTTACCTATCTCAATAAAGTCTATGATTGGTTCGAAGAACGCCTCGAGATTCAGGCGATTGCAGATGATATAACTAGTAAATATGTTCCTCCTCATGTTAACATATTTTATTGTCTAGGAGGAATTACGCTTACTTGTTTTTTGGTACAAGTAGCTACAGGATTTGCTATGACTTTTTACTATCGTCCAACCGTTACTGAGGCTTTTACTTCTGTTCAATACATAATGACTGAAGCTAACTTTGGTTGGTTAATCCGATCAGTTCATCGATGGTCGGCAAGTATGATGGTCTTAATGATGATCCTGCACGTATTTCGTGTCTATCTCACTGGTGGTTTTAAAAAACCTCGCGAATTGACTTGGGTTACAGGCGTGGTTCTGGCTGTGTTGACTGCATCTTTTGGTGTAACAGGTTATTCCTTACCTTGGGACCAAATTGGTTATTGGGCAGTCAAAATCGTAACAGGCGTTCCGGAAGCTATTCCGGTAATAGGATCGCCTTTGGTAGAGTTATTGCGTGGAAGTGCTAGTGTGGGACAATCCACTTTGACCCGTTTTTATAGTTTACACACTTTTGTATTACCCCTTCTTACTGCTGTATTTATGTTAATGCATTTCCTAATGATACGTAAGCAAGGCATTTCTGGTCCTTTATAGAGAATATAGACCATAGCTATATTGTAACCAATCATTTATCTTATTACTTGCCAATCATTTATCTTATTACTTGGGGGAGGAACAATAGTATTTCATTGCTACAAATATGGATTGTTGAAAAAAAAAAAAAAATAAGACATGTATTTGGATATTTCCTTTCAACTCCACAATATTCTATTATTTATTTGATATGACATGAATAGTTGAAGGGAATTCCCCGAAGAGAAAATGGATTATGGGAGTGTGTGACTTGAACTATTGATTGGGCCATGCAGAAATATGCCTTTATCTGCTACATTGGAATTCACAACCAAATGTGTCTTTGTTCCAACCACCGTGTAAGCCCCATACAAAGGATAGGCTGGTTCGCTTGAAGAGAATCTTTTCTATGATCAGACCTGACGATGTTGTCGTGTATGAACAGGGCTCCGTAAGATCCAGTAGAATAAGTGATTTGGCATAATGCAAATTAGATTTTATTTATTTATTTTTATTTTTTTTTTACTTTCTTATCTTAATAGTATGAAAATACATTCATTTCTTCTGCATCGACCCGATTTATTATTATTATACTATCGGAGTGAAACAAGGGATCTAAAGAAGAGCAAAGGCTAGACTATATTAGTAACAAGTAAATCCTTTGTATGTAAAAAATCTCGATATATTTTTGGGATAAAGGTGAATCGCAAGGCCTAAGACGACCCAGAAAGCACTTGATCACGATCAACTTTGTACGCCTACTTGGGTATTGAGCATTTACCTGTAAAAATGGCATTCCTTGGAATGTATAGTTGCAACTTCGTAAAATGGAATCAGGTAACTTTTTTCTTACATATGAAATCATTCATATATGTGTGGATAACATATAGATTCATTTTATATGTATCCGTTTGTATCCATTTGATTCGATTGATTTTTGCTTGAGCCGGATGATGAAAAATTATCATGTCCGGTTCCTTCGGGGGATGGATCTAGAAAAATTCACCTATCCTAATAACAAAAAAACCTGACTTGAACGATCCTGTATTAAGAGCTAAATTAGCTAAAGGTATGGGTCATAATTATTATGGGGAACCCGCATGGCCCAATGATCTTTTATATATTTTTCCAGTAGTAATTCTCGGTACTATTGCTTGTAACGTAGGCTTAGCGGTTCTAGAACCTTCAATGATTGGTGAACCCGCGGATCCATTTGCAACTCCTTTGGAAATATTACCTGAATGGTATTTCTTTCCTGTATTTCAAATACTTCGTACAGTACCTAACAAGTTATTGGGTGTTCTTTTAATGGTTTCAGTACCTGCGGGATTATTAACAGTACCTTTTTTGGAAAATGTTAATAAATTCCAAAATCCATTTCGTCGTCCAGTAGCGACAACCGTTTTTTTGATTGGTACTGCGGTGGCCCTTTGGTTGGGTATTGGAGCAACATTACCGATTGATAAATCCCTAACTTTAGGTCTTTTTTAAATTGAATCAATTTTAAAATAAAATATCATGATGTGCGTATCTAGGGAGTAGTCACTTCAAAGTCAAAGTGAATTCTCCCTAGATACATTTATTCAATTCTGGTCCCAATATATGGATTGTGCTGAAGGTTCAAAATCCATTTTCGTTTTTTTTTTTTTTTTCTAATTTTCTAAAGTAAAAAAAAAAAAAATGAAATAAATCCTAAATCCAATGGATTTAAAATTTTGGTAAATCAATTTCGCAATGCTTTTCTACTTCTTTTCTAGAATGCCCAATATTTGTTTTACATCTTCTATGCGAAAGTGTTCAATTTTCATAAGGTCTTCTTGACTGTTATTCAAAAGGTCCAATAATGTATGTATATTGGACTTTTTGAGACAATTATAGATCCTGGGAGGCAATTCTGATTGGTCAATAAAAATATATTTCAATGCTATTTCTTTTTTCTTTTTTCTTAGTTTAGCTAATCTATCATGAAAAGGAAAAAAAGGTAAAGTAACGTTGTGTTGATTGTTTTCTAAATGTAAGTTTTCTTCTTCCGCATCTAGAAAGGGAATAAATAAATCAATCAAATTCCGAGAGGCTTCATGAAGTGCTTCTTTAGGAGTTAAACTTCCATTTGTCCATATTTCTAGAAAAAGTATCTCCTGTTTTTCATTATCATTCCCATAACAATGAATACTATGATTCGCATTTCGAACAGGCATGAATACAGCATCTATAGGATAACTTCCGTCGTGAAAGTTCTTTGGCGTTTTTATACCGTATCCTCTATTTCTCTCGATTTGTAATCCAATACACAAATCAATTGGTTCGGTTAGGCTAGCTATATGCTGTGTATTATCAACGATTTCCACAGAAGGCGGTAAGATGATGTCTTGAGCAGTTACATATCCGGGACCCTTGGCACAAATAAAGGCGTTACGAGTTCCATACAAATTACTTCTCAATACAATTGCTTTTAAATTCATTAAAATTTCATGTACTGATTCTTGAATACCTACTATGGTAGAATATTCGTGTGGTATTTTCTCAGATTTTGCACGTGTAATACATGTTCCTTCTATTTCTCCAAGCAAAGCTCTTCGCATCGCAATGCCTATTGTGTCGGCTTGGCCTTTCATAAGTGGAGACAGAATAAAGCGTCCATAATAAAGACGCTTACTATCTGTTCTTGATTCAACACACTTCCACTGCAGTGTCCGAGTAGAGACTTTTACTTTCTCTCGAACCATAGTAATATTATTTTATTTGATCAGATCATTGAATCATTTATTTCTCTTGAAATCTCTTTAGTGTTTATTTCTACACACGTTTTTTTTTAGGAGGTCTACAGCCATTATGTGGCATAGGGGTTACATCCCGTACGAAACTTAATAGTATACCACTTCTACGAATAGCTCGTAATGCTCCATCTCTTCCGAGACCAGGACCTTTTATCAGAACTTCCACTCGTCGCATACCTTGGTCTACTACTGCTCGAATAGCATTTCTCGCTGCGGTTTGAGCAGCAAAAGGAGTCCCTCTTCTTGGACCCTTGAATCCACAAGTACCGGCGGAGGAAGAAGAAATTACCTGACCCCGTACATCTGTAATAGTAACAATGGTATTGTTGAAACTTGCTTGAACATGAATAACTCCTTTTGGTATTCTACGTGCACTTTTCCGTGCACTACTGCGCCCATTCCTACGTGAACCAACTTTTGGTATAGGTTTTGCCATATTTTATCATTTCATAAGGATAAGTCAGAGATATATGGATATATCCATTTCATGTCAAAACAGATCTTCTATTTTTATTTGTTCATCGCTTTCTTTAAGATTAGTTTCTTTTCTTTAACTTTAAGGAGTTCTTTTTAGAATAGAAAGATTATCCTTGTCTCTGTTTATGTCTCGGGTTGGAACAAATTACGACAATTCGTCCCCTCCTACGGATTAGTCGACATTTTTCACAAATTTTACGAACGGAAGCCCTTATTTTCATAGTTGTTATTCCTTAAATTTTTCCGAATCTACTTATTGGAAGAAAATAAGTTTCTTGAAATTTTTGAACCTTGAATTGGATCCCCCTGAAAGGAATCTTGAAGTTGAAAAAACTACCTAATCGTTCGAATCCTTGTTGCGGAGTCTATAAATTATACGCCCCCTGGTTGAATCATAAGCACTTACTTCACTTTTGTTGACTCTATCCCACGGTGGTATACGTATAAAACTCGATCGGACCCTTCCTGAAACATAACCTAGAATCAGATCTTCATTATCTAAAGGAATCTGGAGTGGACGTGATTCACTAATTAAACCTCCATGAATCCATTTTTGTTCTTTTATTCCAGGTAAAACTTCCTTGACGTATCAACTACTGTAGGGCAGGAGGAGTTCTATTAGACAACCCGTGCTTTTTTTTTTCACAAATGGAAAGTTTCGGATTCGGATACAATTCGGATGTTAGACAGATTACCATATATAACACAAAATTTCTCCGCCGATTCCTTCTAGTCGAGCCTCCCGGTCTGTCATTATACCCCGAGAAGTAGAAAGAATTACAATCCCCATCCCGCCTAAAATTCTAGGAATTTGTTGATAGTTAGAATAGATTCGTAGACCGGGTCGACTGATCCGTCGTAAATTTAAAATAGTTCTATATGGTCCTTTCCTATTCCTTCTATGCCGTAGGGTTAAAACCAAAAAATATTTGTTTCTTTCCCGATGTTTCCTTATGTTATCGATAAAACCTTCTCGTAAAAGTATTTTAACAATGTTTTCAGTGATGTTAGTAGATCCTATTCGAATCGTTCCTTTTCTATTCATGTCAGCATTTCGTATAGAAGTTATTATGTCAGCAATAGTGTCCTTACCCATGGTAAACTAAAATTATTGTTGCTCCCGAATTTTGATATAACCAACATGTTCTTTTTTTTTTTTTACTTAGTAAAGGTATATACGTGAGACACAATCTACTAATTAATCTATGTCATTTAAATACTCTAATTTAAATACTATAACTATATTGAATTGAGGTCTCGTCTTATAATACCTCAGGAGCTAATGAAACTATTTTAGTGAAATTTAACTGTCTCAATTCCCCGGCGATCGCACCAAAAATTCGAGTTCCTTTTGGATTTCCTTTTTGATCAATGACAACTGCAGCATTGTCATCATATCGTATTATCATACCGTTGTCGCGTTTGAGTTCTTTACAAGTACGTACAATTACAGCTCTGATCACTTCTGATCTTTCTAGAGGTGCCTTTGGTACTGCTTTCTTGATCACAGCAACAATAACGTCACCAATATGAGCATATCGGCGATTACTAGCTCCTATGACTCGAATACACATTAATTCTCGGGCCCCGCTGTTATCTGCTACATTCAAATGGGTCTGAGGTTGAATCATTTTTTTTAATCTCTTCTTTCAATGGAACAAAGGACGAAGAAAAAAAGAAATATTGTTTGTCAAAAAAAAAAAAAAAAGGAAACCCGCAATTGTTTTTTTTATTCCCAAGACTTCTTTCCTTTGGTTCTATATTCCTATCCTGAAATAATGAATTGAGTTTTTATAGGCATTTTGGACGCCGCTATTGAAATAGCCTTTCTTGCTATATTTTCGGCTACTCCGCTCATTTCATAAAGTATTCTGCCCGGTTTAACGACAGCTACCCAATACTCGGGAGATCCTTTCCCCGAACCCATACGTGTTTCTGTAGATCTTACCGTAACTGGTTTGTCTGGAAATATACGTACCCATATTTTTCCACCACGGCGTACATTTCGTGTCATTGCGCGGCGCCCCGCTTCTATTTGTCTAGATGTAATCCAAGCGGGTTCAAGTGCTTGAAGAGCATATCTACCGAAACAAATGCGATTACCTCGATAAGATATTCCTTTCATTCTTCCTCTATGTTGGTTACGAAATCTGGTTCTTTTTGGGTTATAGTTGATGGTTGTTTATTAATTCCATCTCTACTACAGAACTGGACATGAGAGTTTCTTCTCATCCAGCTCCTCGCGAAAAAAATGACTAAAAAATATTTTATTTTATTCTTAAGATATATAGGTAGTTACTGAATAATAGATTGAATCCTGGGATTCTTTGCTTTGAG
>NW_028322665.1:0-18324 GCF_047325235.1 Durio zibethinus
TGAATAAAACGTATCTATGTAACCACGATTATATGACCAATCGTATATCAAATATATTATTTTATCCAAGAAAATTCTTTTAGGACCCCTTTTTGCAAACGAATTTAGTAAGTTCAAATTTTGTAAAGATGAATAAAAAGGCTTATATAAAAGGAATGCTGTAAATATTCCAAAACAAGCTATACTCACTGAAAAAGTTGCATTTGTTAAAAATTGATACCAATCCTCAAAATCATTTGAATTTTGATGTAAAAGATTTATAGATGGAGTTAATAATTTGGATAATATATCCAAATGTATTCCTTCTTGATTAAAAGGAATTGCTATGGCTCCAACAAAAAAAGTAAATAGAACCAGTATAAGCATAGGAAATAACATAGTATTATCCGATTCATGAGGATAAGAAAAAGCCTTCTTGTAGCCAAAATTCGTAATAGTAATAAGAGCCCCTTTTTTTACATTACCACCAATTCTATATGGCTTCTCATTATTATTCATTGTTAATAAATTATTCATTGTTAATAAAGGGGATAAAGGAAAATTTCTGTTAATCATTGTTTGCTCTTCTTTTTTACCCCATAGTTTTATTGAATAGAAGGAGCTACCTTTTTTGCCACTATAATTTTGAAAATTAATGTTTAAATGTCCTTCAAAAGTAAGTAAATAGATCCGAAACATATAAAATGCTGTTAATCCGGCCGTGGACCAAGCTATTATTGCAAAAATCGGTGAATACAACCAACTGTCACTAAGAATTTCATCTTTGGACCAAAAACAAGCAAGGGGTGGAATACCACAAAGAGAAAGTGTACCCACTAAAAAAGCAATTTGTGTAATTGGCACATGCTTTCTTAAACCGCCCATAAAAACCATATTCTGGCTTTTATCTGGAGAATATCCAACAATAGCTTCCATGGAATGAATAATGGATCCGGATCCTAAAAACAACAATGCCTTCGAATAAGCATGAGTAATCAAATGAAATAAAGCGGCTCGATAAGACCCCATACCTAGAGCTACCATCATATAACCCAGTTGGGACATTGTAGAATAGGCTAAACCCCTCTTAATATCTTTTTGAGCAAGAGCTAAAGTAGCCCCTAATAATACTGTTATTATACCTATCAAAGATATTAGATTCATTATGTAAGGTATAACTATGAAAAGAGGAAGAAGGCGGGCTACAAGAAAAATTCCCGCTGCTACCATAGTGGCAGCATGTATAAGAGCCGAAATAGGAGTAGGCCCCTCCATGGCATCAGGTAACCATACATGAAGGGGAAACTGCGCAGATTTAGCAACTGCGCCGGCAAATAATAAAGAGGCACATAAAGTAACAAATAAAAAATGAACCTCATTATTATAAATCACGTTATTAAATATTTCGAACAAATCTTGAAATTCGAAACTTCCCGTTATCCAATAAAAACCTAAGATTCCTAATAATAAACCAAAATCGCCTATCCGATTAGTTACAAACGCTTTTTGACAAGCGTTTGCCGCAACAGGTCGTGTGAACCAAAACCCTATTAATAGATAAGAACACATTCCAACCAATTCCCAAAAAATATAAATTTGTATCAAATTAGAACTAGTAACTAATCCCAACATTGAAGTATTGAATAAACTCATATAAGCAAAAAATCTCAAATATCCTTGATCATGAGACATATAATTGTCACTATAAATAAGAACAAAAATTCCAACAGTAGTGATTAATATTGACATAATAGAGGTAAGTGAATCAATAAAGTAGCCAAACTCGAAAGAAAAATCATTATTGATGGTCCAAGACCATCCATATTGATAGATAGAACTTCTATTTATTTGCTGAATAGACAGATCGACCGAAAAAATCATAACTATACTTAACAATAAAATATTGGGAAAAGCCCACATACGACGAAGATTTTTTGTTGCCGTCGGAAAAAGTAGGAGTCCCATTCCTATTAAAATAGGAATTGGAAGTGGCACAAAAGGTATGATCCATGAATATTGATATGTATGCTCCATAAAAACTTTTTTCTTATTCTTTCTTAATTAATCGTTTCTGATTCACCGGCTCTTATCTCTTTTGATGGAAAGGGAGCAATAATACAATCAAGATATTACAAAGTTAACTGGAATTTTCTATTATTAATCTTTTAATCTTTCTCAAATATTTCAAAAATATTCAAATTTCGAAGTTAGAAGTAATCAAATGATATCACCGAGTTACTAATGGAAAAAAAAAATATTCTTTTTTTTTTTCAAAATTATGTATCCTTTAACAGATTAATTACGAGTCTCATTCGAATTTGATTGAAAATGAAAATTGGGCATACTCTCTCTTCGAGCTTGACCAATTACCAATTAATAGAAAAAAATTCAAGTTTGTTTTTTATTAGGTAAATAAAATGGTTTTTTTACATTTTTTTGTTTTGATGTATTTTTCGTGTATAAATGGAGATGTATAAATTATAAATGTAGGACGACAAAAAAAATAGGCAGAGATAGAGAAGGAAAGACTCTTTTTTACGTTTTTTTGATTTCATCAATTCAATTTATATATCATAATAGATCCTAATCTATCCTATAGATTTGAATGGAGATATAAAAAAGAAAGGTACCAATAAATTAAATACAAATTCTTCTTTTTTTCTGGATAGTGTATGGAATATAAATAAAAAAAGGTTATATCATATTTTTTTTTTTTTTTTTTTTCTAGAATAGAAGCATTTTATGTTATTTTCCCATCTCTATTTAGTTCTTATGAAATTTATATAGTAGTATATAGATAATTATAATCTAGAAAATCTATTAATCTAGAAAATCTATAGGAATAGATAAATAATGACATAAAGACACCGATCATTTTGTTTTAAAAATAGATGTCTTTGACATCCAACTATAGCACTAAATAACCTTTTTTTTGAATGGCAGTTCCAAAAAAACGTACTTCTACATCAAAAAAGCGTATTCGAAAAAATGTTTGGAAAAAGAAAGGATATTGGGCGGCGTTGAAAGCTTTTTCATTATCGAGATCTATTTTTACGGGTAATTCAAAAAGTTTTTTTGTACGACAAATAATTTTTTTTTAATCTGAATTGGTTTAACTCGAATAAGATACAAAGGTTTTCTTTTTTGAATATCTTTTTTTTTTTTCATTTCCGGGATGGGGATTCTCATTTTCCCCATCGCCCCATTTGGTATCTTAGTGTTATAATAATTTGTTATTTTTATAATATTCAATTTCAATTTATAATAATAAATAATTAAATAATTAAATAATAAAAATTTGTATATTTATACTATAGCTATATCGGAGCACATATATATAAGAGCTTTAACTGGGTTGTTGAAACTAATCCATTAAGTTTCAATTTTGTAACTTTATGAATCATTATTTCTCTGAATTACTATATATCCTTCCCTTGCTTTCAACCCAATTGAGAAAACTCCCTTTATAATTTAGTGGATATACAAATAATGTATCAATTTAAAATGATCTAAAAAAATTCTATGTTTGTATAAGAAGATGAATCAAGACATATTTTTAGAATTCGAAATTCGAAATACTTTTTTGAAGTATGGTACAATTATGACAGGAATCGAAACGCTTTTTATATAACGTAACGTGTACAACCCAATATCTAGTTGGTTTGATAAATCCTTAAAACGCAAAATCCTAACGATTAATACAAAGCTATGCAAATTACATAAATCTTTTGAAATCATTGGATGTGGTGCTGAAATTGTGATCTCTAAAAATAATATTTTTTCATTCATTTATTCATTCAATTGATAAGCATTTTTTTTTTTATAGATTCATAAAAATCATATAAAAGAATGAGAGATGAATCATTAAAAAATTAAAATGATAAAGAACATTTTTTTGTTGAATTCTATCTATGAATTGAAGTTACAACTAGTTAGTTTAGTTACAATAGAGGAGTTCTCTTTTAGGAAAACACAAACTATAAAATCTCTGTTGAAATAATTAAATATTAAATTAAATATTAAATAAAAAAAAGGATAATTAAATAAAACGATAAATAATAAAGATTCTTTTTGAACCTTCAAATTGCTATTTAAACGAGTTTTTATTCATCAATTTAAATTAAATGCTTCTTTTACATTTTACATTGAATTGACCCCTTCACCTTCAATCTCGACGATTGAATAAAAAATGGCTTATTATGATTTCGAGCAAGCCGCTATGGTGAAATCGGTAGACACGCTGCTCTTAGGAAGCAGTGCTAGAGCATCTCGGTTCGAGTCCGAGTAGCGGCATAGTATCTTCTAAAAGAGATAGAATAAGTCCTATAATGAATTTAATTCCTGATTTCCATTCCATAAAATCTAGAAACCCTCGCTTTTTTCAGAATTCTTATGATTTTTTCAACTTTAGAGCATATATTAACTCATATATCCTTTTCGGTCGTTTCAATTGTAATTACAATTCATTTTTTAACCTTATTCTTATTAGTCGATGAAGTCGTAGGACTATATGATTCATCAGAAAAGGGCATGATAGTTACCTTTTTCTGTATAACAGGATTATTAGTCACTCGTTGGATTTATTCAGGACATTTCCCATTAAGTGATTTATATGAATCATTAATCTTTCTTTCATGGGGTTTCTCCCTTATTCATATGGTTTACTATTTTAAAAAGCGTAAAAATGATTTAAGCGCAATAACCGCACCAAGTGTTATTTTTACCCAAGGCTTTGCCACTTCGGGTCTTTTAACCAAAATGCATCAATCCGCAATATTAGCGCCTGCTCTCCAATCCCAGTGGTTAATGATGCACGTAAGTATGATGGTATTAGGCTATGCAGCTCTTTTATGTGGATCATTATTATCAGTAGCTCTTCTAGTCATTACATTTCGAAAAGCCATAAAAATTATTGGTAAAAACAATAATTTATTAAATCAGTCATTTTCGTTTGGCGAAATCCAATACATGAATGAAAGAAGCAATGTTTTATTAAACACTTATTTTCTTTCTTCTAAAAATTTTTACAGGTATCAATTGACTCAACAATTGGATCGTTGGAGTTATCGTATTATTAGTCTCGGGTTTATCTTTTTAACCATAGGAATTCTTTCGGGAGCCGTATGGGCTAATGAGGCGTGGGGATCATATTGGAATTGGGACCCAAAGGAAACTTGGGCATTTATTACTTGGACCGTATTCGCGATTTATTTACATACCCGAACAAATAAAAATTTGGAAGGTGTAAATTCCGCACTTGTGGCTTCTATGGGATTTCTTATAATTTGGATATGCTATTTTGGGGTCAATCTATTAGGAATAGGTTTACATAGTTATGGTTCATTTACATTAACATCTAATTGAATTGAATAAAAAGGCTAAGCCTAACAAATACTAAGATAGGACAGCGTATATATAAGAAAACTTATTGTAAGCTGTCAAGAACCTTTTGAATCACTCCACTACTTGATTCAAAAGGTTCTAACAAAAGCCAAAGATGTCTGATTAAAATTCAATTTAATTCTTTTACCTTTTTTTACTTAACTTAAACTTAAGAGAAGAAAAAAGACTTCTTTCTTTTTTTTTTCACTGTACAACGAACAATTTTAAAAATCATAGGATTACTTTTTGATTTTTTGTTTTATTCATCAAAACTATCTATAAAAATAATTATATAGAATAGTTTCGACCTTCTCACCTGATAATGAGAGGACAAAATCCGGATAAATACCAATACCTATTACTGGTAGAAAGATAGAGATCGAAACAAATAACTCTCGTGGTCCAGAATCAAAAAAATAAGAACTTTGAGCATTAAATAGCTTGTATCCATAGAACATTTGACGTGACATAGATAATGAATAAATAGGAGTTAATATCATTCCAATTGACATTACGAAAGTAATTAGTATTTTTGGCATTAAAAAATATTTTTGGCTGGTAATTATTCCAAAAAAGACTATCAACTCTGCAACAAAACCACTCATGCCCGGTAATGCAAGAGAAGCCATCGATAAGATACTGAACATCGTAAATATTTTTGGAATCGGAATAGCCATTCCACCCATTTCGTCGAGATAAAAAAGACGCATTCTATCATAACTCGTTCCTGCCAAGAAAAAAAGTGCAGCACCGATAAATCCATGAGATATTATTTGTAAAATAGCTCCGTTGAGTCCCGTATCAGTTATAGAGCCAATTCCTATAATTATGAAACCCATATGAGATACGGAGGAATAGGCTATTCTTTTTTTTAAATTCCGTTGACCAAGAGATGTTGAAGCTGCATAAATTATTTGCATTGTACCCACTATTATCAACCAGGGAGAAAATATGGAATGAGCGTGGGGTAATAATTCCATATTGATGCGAACTAATCCATACGCTCCCATTTTTAATAAAATTCCGGCTAGAAGCATACAAGTACTGTAATGTGCCTCCCCATGGGTGTCTGGTAACCACGTATGTAAGGGTATAATCGGCGATTTGACAGCAAAAGCAATAAGAAATCCAATATAGAATATGATTTCCAGTGCGACAGGATACGATTGATTAGCTAATGTTTCAAAATTTAATGTTGGTTCATTAGAACCGTATAAACCGATACCCAAAACTCCTATTAATAAAAAAATGGAACCCCCCGCAGTGTACAAAATAAATTTTGTAGCCGAGTACAGACGTTTCTTTCCCCCCCACATGGATAGAAGTAGATAAACGGGAATTAATTCGAACTCCCACATGATGAAAAAAAGTAAAAGGTCTCGAGAAGAAAATGATCCTATTTGACCACTGTACATTGCTAGCATCAAGAAATGGAATAATCGCGAATCTCGAGTAACTGGCCAAGCCGCCAAAGTAGCTAAAGTAGTGATAAATCCTGTCAGTAAAATGGGCCCTATAGAAAGTCCATCTATTCCCAATCTCCAGTAAAAATCAAAAAAATTTATCCATTTATAATCTTCCTCCAGCTGGATTAATGGATCGTCCAATCGGAAATGATAACAAAATGCATAGGTTGTTAGAAGGAGTTCAAATATGCATATACACATAGTATACCACTTAATTAGCTTATTTCCTCTATGAGGAAGAAAGAAAATTAAAGAACCTGCAGATATTGGTAAAACTACAATTATTGTTAACCAAGGAAAATAATTCGTGGTAAAGACAAGATGCACTTGGACCAGAAAAACCCGTGCTCAAAAAAGATTTTTTTTGAGCACGGGTTTTTTCAGTAAAAAAAAAATAAAATGGATTCAAAATGTATTCAAGTGGGGTTTTCGGGAACGTATCAATAAGCTAGACCCATACTTCGAGTTGTTTCATGCCATAAATAAACTCGAACGCTCAAGAAATCTGTTGGACAAGCGGATTCACATCTCTTACAACCAACACAGTCTTCTGTTCTTGGAGCGGAAGCAATTTGCTTAGCTTTACATCCATCCCAAGGTATCATTTCTAACACATCGGTGGGGCAGGCTCGGACACATTGAGTACACCCTATACATGTATCATAAATTTTTACTGAATGTGACATGGGATCTATAATTTTTTGAACATCATAAAATTTCAATCTAGTAAACTTGTAAATGAATCATTATAGTTAAACACCAGATGAATCAACGATTTACCAGAAATTTTCTAATCAATTTCCTTCGGGATCAACTCATAAGAAAGGACCAAGATACTTTGATTTCTTACGTTTTCGAAAACATGATGTAGATTCCAACATATTGGACATGCTAATTCAAATTGGTGAATCTTATAATTTAATATTATTAATATTACTTATTCAACAAAGTTGATTGATTGATACGCGTTGATTTTCTGTTACGATAAATTGAGGAAACAATAGCTGATCCAATAGCTGCTTCAGCGGCTGCAATAGCTATAACAAAAATTGATAAAATATTTCCTTTTAATTGCCGACTATCAAAAAAATCAGAAAATGTTACAAAATTTATATTAACCGCATTCAGTATAAGTTCAAGACACATAAGGGCCCGAACCATATTTCGACTCGTGATCAATCCATAAATACCGATAGAAAATAAATAGGCACTCAAAACAAGTATATGTTCGAGCATCATTGACCAACTCCTTATCAATTTCGATTCATTTTAATATGAACAATAATTCAACGGATTTGATTGACTAGAATAGAATATAACAAAAAGAATATATTGGAAATATCTCGAATAAACGAATTTCTATTTTATATTTTATACACGAACAAGAATTCAAGGAAAATAGATGCGATAAGACAGAAAAAAGTTTAATTTGGATTGCTTGCTATTCCTAGTTAGAAAGATTTATTACTGACGAGCCACAGCAATTGCACCTATCAAAGCAACTAAAAGAATTAGTGAAATGAATTCAAATGGAAGAAAAAAATCTGTTGCTAAATGAATTCCAATTTGTTGACTATTACTTATCAAATCTTGTTCTATAATTTGGTTTGATCTTGTAGTCCAAATAATCCCGTACCATGATGTATCTAATATAGTAGTAATTAGCGAAACAAGAATACTTGTACAAATCAACGAAGTAAGGCCATTCCCAATGGTCCACAGATTAAAATTTTTATAATATTCTGAACCATTCATGAACATCACAGCAAATAGGATTAAAACATTTATGGCTCCCACATAAATAAGAAGCTGGGCAGCAGCTACAAAATGAGAATTTGAGAGAATATAGAATAAGGATATACAAACAAGAACCAATCCCAATGAAAAGGCAGAAAAAATTGGATTGGTAAGTAATACCACTCCCAGGCCCCCTAATATAAGACCCGATCCCAGAAAAACTAAAAGAAAATCGTGTATTGGTCCAGGCAAATCCATTATATGTAAAATAAGAGATAAATAAATCGAAATGCTTTTCATGATCTTATTGACCCGACCAGGAATTTTTTTTTTATGATACGTTCCTAATTGAATAAAATCCTAATCTATTAGGTGTGAATTGATCTAAGTACAATTATTGTTTCGTTTTTAATTCTTTTTTTTTGTTCGGTTCGAAAGGGTATTTTGTTTTTTGAAACTATATATTTCGAAATAATTACGAATATATTAATAGATTTTCAAGAAAAATGAATTCGAAATTCTTATCAACCAGTTAATTTGTAATTGAATTTTTATTTATTGACCAAACAAAGAGTAAAGGCCTCATTCTTTTAAGTCAAACCAAATATTCTTTTAACTTAAACCAAAACGGAACCTTAAAAGAATTGGAAATTTCTCTTTAATAGAATAGGAGGTTTACTTACTCAGTTTTTCTTTGAGGCGAATTCAAAATTGTTCGAATTGTATAATCGTCAATTACTGACATTGGTAAACGGCCCAAAGCAATTTGATTATAATTCAATTCGTGACGGTCGTAAGTAGAAAGTTCATATTCTTCAGTCATTGATAAACAATTTGTTGGACAATACTCAACGCAGTTACCACAAAATATACAAATTCCGAAATCAATACTGTAATTAAGCAATCGTTTTTTTCTAATATCCGTTTCAAATTTCCAATCAACAACAGGCAGATCTATAGGGCATACACGAACACATACTTCACAAGCAATGCATTTATCAAATTCAAAATGGATTCGCCCACGGAAACGCTCTGATGCGATTAATTTTTCATAAGGGTATTGAATAGTTACAGGTAAACGATTTGCGTGGGATAAGGTAATCATGAAACCTTGACCAATGTACCTTGCTGCTCGGACTGTTTGGTGGCCATAATTCATGAACCCAGTTACCATAGGGAACATATCGTGAATATCTATGAATAATTTTATGTTTGTTTCTTTCTCTTGTTTGAACCAAGTCATGAATCTCGTATTCTTTTTTTCTTTACAGTGAAAGAAGTTGGAAAGAAGTTGTTAATAATAGATTACCGAGAGAAATGGGTAAAAGAAATTTCCATCCAAGATTTAATAATTGGTCCATTCTTAACCTAGGTAAAGTCCATCTTGTTGCGATAGAAATAATAAAGATACCAATTGTCGTTCCAAAGATTCCATTCATTTTATTTATTTCAAATAGCTCAGGGACGAATACGTACGGAATGGAAATATTCCAACCCCCCAAGTAAAGAACTGTTACAAATAAGGAAGAAAGTAATAGATTTAGATAGGAAGCAACATAAAATAAACCAAATTTGATACCCGAATATTCGGTTTGATACCCTGCTACTAATTCTTCCTCGGCTTCTGGTAAATCAAAAGGTAATCTCTCACATTCTGCTAGAGAAGAAATTAGAAAAACGATAAACCCTATTGGCTGACGCCACAAATTCCATCCCCAAACCCCATATTTTGATTGCGCCTCAACTATATCAACTGTACTTGAGCTGTTAGATAATTATAGTCGATGATAACATCACTGTTCCCATCGCTAGTCCAAAACCGTACATGAGGTTTTCAACTCATACGGCTCCTCGTGGGTCACAAATAAATTTAAGGACCGAATCAGTATTATTTCTCTTCGTATGGTTGTAGAATAGATAGAGAAAAAATGGATTGGAAGGTCCAAAATTATACCAATGGAATTCTGTCTGCTATATTATGAAGAATAAAAAAAGTGCTTCTGAATTGATCTCGCCCGTTACTAATTTCAATTTTTATTTGTTGAGTAATAACTTAAGCCTTCAATAAAATACTTCTTGTAGAAATATCAATAGATATTTCAACCCATTGTTTTCGATTACGAAAAAAATTAAATATTACATTAGCTCATAAATCATGACACAGATTATATCTCTCTATATATATGAAAGAAAGAATAAAAAAAAAAAAAATATTTATTTTTTATTCTTTCTTTTTCGTTCCTATTCTTCTTTCTGATCTGAGAAAATTACGAATGGGGGCTTAAACTAAAAAATAGTAAAGGATTATTTCGTTCCTGATAGTCATTACTTTAATCGGTGGATAGGAGCATACTCTGGACCGGAATCGTGGGTAGTAACTGCCTACTCATTTCTACTAATTTAAAGCCCCAATTAGTATTCTTTTTATGTTATCCAGAAATATCCTTTTATATAATTTACATAATCTCCATTACTAATCCTTTGTGTATTTTGGTGTTCCTAACCATCCACTCATTTTTTTGTTCAATCCCCCGTTTGGTTTGGCAATACATGTATGGGAATCTATACAAAGGATAGCCAAAACTCTATACGGTTGATCTTTTGAGCCCGCTTCAAGCTAGATTGACTAATCAACCCGTCTTGGGGTAAAGACTTCTTCCACTTATGTTTTCTTCCACTTAACTCTTGTACATAGGAAATGAGATTAAATTTTTTTTTGTTTAATTTACTGCGAATTTATAAGCTGCTTTCTTTCACTCATATATAACTATCTAATTTAGTTTATCAACCTGAAGGATAATAAAATAACGAAGATATCTATTCAATCCATTCAGCTTATTTTATAGAACGAAAGGAATAGGGAAAAGAAAAGTTTATATTTCAACGAATCGCACGTAGAGATATTGATAAAACACATAGAGTTAATGGTATTTCATAACTAATCGATTGAGCAGCAGCTCGCAGACCACCTAAAAAGGAATATTTATTATTTGATCCGTATCCTGACATAAGAAGTCCAACAGGAGCAATACTTGAAATGGCAATCCATAAAAAAATACCGATATTGAGATCGGCTAAAATAAGGCGAGAGCTAAAAGGAATTACTGAAAAACTTAGTAAAATGGATATGACTGCTATAGACGGTCCAATACGGAATAAACGAGTATTTCCTCTAGATGGAAGAATATTCTCTTTGAAAAGCAGTTTTGTTCCATCTGCTAGAGCTTGAAGAATTCCCAAAGGCCGGCGTATTCAGCCCAATACGTTGTTGTATTCCTGCAGATATTTCTCTTTCTAACCATACAATTACTAGTACACCTATTGTGATTCCCAATACAAGAGTCAAAATAGGGACAAACATCCATATGATCCCATAGACCTCTTTTAAGGATTCCAATCTGTAAAAGGAATTGATATCTTCTACTTCTGTTGTATAAATTATCATTTCAACGATCAACTTCTCCCATAATGATATCTATGCTACCTAGTATCGTCATAATATCAGCCAATTTCATTCTTTTAACTAACTGAGGAAGAATTTGCAAATTGATAAAACCCGGCGGGCGAATTTTCCATCTCCAAGGAAAACCACTTTGATCTCCTATCAGAAAAATTCCTAATTCTCCCTTTGGGGCTTCCATTCTCGCATAAAGTTCTTGTCTCGGTAATTCAAATGTAGGAGAAGGTTTTTTACTAATGAATCGATATTCAAAATCATTCCATTCTGGATCCCTTTCTCGATCAAAACATCGGATTTCTAAATTCTCATAGGGACCCCCCGGAATTCCTTCCAGGGCCTGTTGAATTATTTTTATGGATTCCGTCATTTCACTGATTCGGACTAAATAACGAGCTAATGAATCTCCTTCTTTTTGCCACTGGATTTCCCAATCAAATTCGTCGTAACACTCATAATGATCAACTTTACGAAGATCCCATTTGATTCCAGAGGCTCGTAGCATTGGGCCGGATAGACCCCAATTTATTGCTTCTTCTCCACCAATAACCCCTACCCTTCAACTCGTTCTAAAAAAATAGGATTTCGCGTAATAAGTTTTTGATATTCAACAATTCCTGTTAAAAAATAATCACAGAAATCCAAACATTTATCTATCCAGCCATAGGGTAGATCGGCCGCTACTCCTCCGATACGAAAATAATTATGCATCATTCTCATACCGGTGGCAGCTTCGAATAGATCATATACTAATTCTCTTTCTCTGAAAATATAGAAAAAGGGGGTCTGTGCACCAATATCGGCCATAAAAGGTCCAAGCCATAATAGATGAGAAGCTATACGACTCAACTCCAACATAATTACTCTGATATAGCTGGCTCTTTAGGGACTTGAATATTGCCCAATTGTTCTGGTCCATTTACGGTTATTGCTTCCGTGAACATAGTGGCTAAATAATCCCAACGTGTTACATAAGGCAAATATTGTATAATTGTTCGGTTTTCCGCAATTTTTTCCATTCCTCTGTGTAAATAACCTAATATTGGTTCACAGTCAACAACATCTTCACCATCTAGAGTAACGATGAGACGAAGAACACCGTGCATTGATGGGTGGTGAGGTCCCATATTGACTATCATAAGGTCTTTTTCTGTAGCTGATAGATTCATAAGTTTTTCCTCGATTCATTCTTACATGAATTGTTGAAACGAAAAGAAGTACATCAAAATGAAAAATATAATAAATCGACTAATTCAATCAAATTAACGATTTTTTGATTCCCGAATATCCAACTCACTAATTAATTCTTTATAACGTATGTTATTTTTCTTTGATAAATAAGACAGAAGCCGTTGACGTTTTCCTAGAATTTTACGTAGACCTCTCTGAGATAAATAGTCTTTTTTGTGCAATTCCAAATGTGAAGTAAGTCTTCGTATCTTATTGGTGAAACTGACTATTTGAAATTCAACGGACCCCTTGTTTTCTTCTTTTTTTTCTTGAAAAATAACTGAGATGAATGAATTTTTTACCATAAAACAAAAATTTCTCTCCCCCTTTTTTTGAATGTGAATTTTACTGATCAGTAATAATAATAATACCATTCATTTTAATATGCACAATGATTTTAAGTTCGTTATGAACTTTATAATTTTTTCAAATAAAATTAATCAATCCGGTTTTCAATCATAATATATGGAAAAATGTACCATTGACGAATTTTCAAACGCGGATACATATGTATCCTTACCATACTGAAACGACTGCCATTATTACTATTAAACCAATAGCGATTCATACAAGCTAAATCTTCTAATCGATAATTGGGCCAAAGAAAGAACTTTAATTTAATTAGTTTCTTTTTATCACTATCAAGATGTTTGTTTTTATTCAAAACTTGACCACAGTTTTTTACATTATTTAAAAATACTGGATTTCTATGCATACCATTTTTATCCCTTGAATTGAAAGAAATTCGAATTCGCAATTCTCTCCGGTGGTTAGGGGATAAAATATTTTCAGGAATAAACAAATCATAATGATTTTTGTCTTTATTTTCAGTCATTTTTGATGTCTTGCAATGGATTCATCAAAATTATTTTTTTCAATATAGTTTTTTTTTTTGCGTCTTTTTTTTTTTTGCGTCTTTGATTAATTTCATGTTTATTTTTATGAACCAATGAAATACTTATAGTTTGATATAGAATAAATTGTCCATCAATTTCTACATACCGGCGAATTGGTTCGATAATCAATACTCCTTTTTTGAGTAGGTATTGATAAGTTAAAAGTAACTTATCCGCCGAATCCATCAAAATATCCAGATTCGTTCCTCCTCTTCTAACAGAGTATAGAAAAGTTTCATTCATATTTATCAGGCCAAGAATGAAAGAATATGCTTTGATATTTTTGATTATTTTTTCATCGAAAGAATCAGCATCCCATCCGAATTGAAAATACAAATACTTTTGTAGAATAAACGAGCTTCTCTCTTGCTCTCGTCTTCCTTTCTATGTTTTTTTGATTTACCAGAATCTTCTTCAACATCTTTTTCTTGATTGTCTGATTTACCTTTTTCTTGATCTGATTTACCTTTTTCTTGATTGGATGATTTACCTTTTTCTTGATTGGATGATTTACCTTTTTCTTGATTGTATGATTTACCTTTTTCTTGATTGGATGATTTACCATAATCTTCTTCAACATCTTTTTCTTGATTGTATGATTTACCTTTTTCTTGATTGGATGATTTACCATAATCTTCTTCAACATCTTTTTCTTGATTGTATGATTTACCTTTTTCTTCATTGTATGATTTACCATAATCTTCTTCAACATCTTTTTCTTGATTGTATGATTTACCTTTTTCTTCATTGTATGATTTACCATAATCTTCTTCAACATCTTTTTCTTGATTGTATGATTTACCTTTTTCTTGATTGGATGATTTACCTTTTTCTTGATTGGATGATTTACCATAATCTTCTTCAACATCTTTTTCTTGATTGTATGATTTACCTTTTTCTTGATTGGATGATTTACCTTTTTCTTGATTGGATGATTTACCATAATCTTCTTCAACATCTTTTTCTTGATTTGAGAGAACGGATCTAAATTTTCTTTTTTTTTTTGCATCTGATACAAGATCCTCTTTTTTTCCATTAAAATTAAAATTGAAAAGAAGTAGTTTTATTGGTATGATCCATGGTTCAACCTTATATGCATTATATAGTAGCACAAATTCTGGGAAGAACCAAAGTTCCAGATTCGATATTTGATAATTATTAAAATTATTAATCACAGTCTTAATATTTTTCTTACTCTTGGTACTGGTTTTCTTACTCTTGGTACTGGTCTTCTTACTCTTGGTACTGGTATCGACCCAGGACTCAATATCGGTCTTATTTCTAAGACAAAAATTAAGAATTCTCCAATTAAAAAATTTTCTATGCGAAAATTTCCCCGTTTTCCCCGTTTTCCCCGTTAGATAATTATGGATAGGAATATCCCCCAATATATCAAAAAATTTTCGTTTATCCATGTTGTAATTATAAGGAATCTCTTCCCTCTTATTTACTTGTAATGGTGATCCATAAGTATATGAGTCCCTCATATCTTGATATATAATAAATATATATGATAATAAATTATATCTATAGTGTTTTTTAAAATTATCTTTTTTATATTTTTGTTCTTGATTCCGTTTTTGTTCTTGATTCAGTTTATATTCTTGATTCAGTAATGAATTCGCTTGAAAATCATTTTTTTTTTCGTAATGTATTAATCTTTCTTTTTCATCTGAATCCCATTTTGTTAAATCTTTATTTTGAGCCATATAGTGTTGATTGACTCTATTTCGCCATTGTTCTGGTACTAATCTAAGCCATATACTCTGAACTAAATCGTATTGATAATCGTATTGATAATGACTCCTTAACCAGTTTTTCCATTCCTTTATTCCAGAGATTTTTTGTCTTAACCCATAATGATGTTTTAATTGGGAATGAGATATTCCTTGTTCTTCAAAATAATCTTTTATTTCATTTTTAAGAAAAAGAGATGTTCCGTGATATTGAAGGATAGGTTTGAATTTAATAACTTGGGTTTGTGATAATTTGTAAAATACATATGCTTGTGAGAGGGAGGATAAGTCACAAAAAGCTTTTGCATTTTGATTTCTAATATTCGAAAGTGAGTTTTTTATATTTTTTATAGTTGAAATAAAATGAATTGTATTTTTATTTGGTTTATTAATTCTTTCTTGATTTGCTTCATTATTGTAAATGAATTTATCAATCATTTTTTTTGTTGATTCAAGAAAAAGTTGTGGATTGGGTCTTGGAATATTAATGATATATTTAATGATATATAGAAAAATATCTATGTATATCTTTTGAATAAAAAGTTTTATAAATAAATAGAATTTACGGATTAATCGAATATTTCTTCTTTTTAATATTTTCCAAAATTTTTTTGATGATTCTAATTTCTTGTCTTTTATAATTTTTTCTATTTGATTTTTGATTGTGTTTGTTCTCTCAGTCAGATCTTTTATCTTTTTTTCTGTTAATGAATAATTTGTCCGCTCCATAGATTGAATTTGAAGGGATGATTCGTCAATCATCTTATTACTGATTATCGAATCTTTTTTAGTTTCGCCCAAATCTTTTTTAGTTTCGCCCAATTCTTCTCTCAACTCCAAAACTGGATTTCTTTTTGAAAGTTTTTTTATTATTCCCTTTACAAATGGAATTTTTGTTTCTCCTGAGACTTTCGAAACAATTTTTTTCCTTTTTTAAAAATTTTCCATTTTTCACTTTTTTTTTCTAGTTCGTTAAAAATAGGCTGAAAAAAACGAAGGCCGTCTTCGAGGAGGACCGCAAGGTAAGTCACTTTCCAGTCCACAAGCTGTTAAAAAGCAAAAATCATTCTTTTTAACTTTCTTTTTTTTCATTGGATCTTTATGCTTTTTTTTCATTGGATCTTTATGCTTTTTTTTCATTGGATCTTTATGAGAGGGTTTCAGTTTAGATCCGCGCCAAGGTTTCAGGCGAAAAGGATATAGGATCTTGATCTGGATACCTTCTGATAACCAATTTTTTGGAAAGTCTTTTGTGGAGAATTGAAGACCATTATAAGTGCATTTAACATGTATTTCTCGCTTCCAACCCTTGAAATCCGTGGACCACTCAGGAATTTGAAATAATAATATACGGACAATGTTTTTAGCTATTATCAATGAAGGTAATAGAATATATTTTCTAAAAATCGATTGGGCTATTAACATGATGCCCCTTGGTCCTTGACCAAAAAAGACGATATCCCAAAATTCTGCTGCGTCCAGCAGGAAGTCATCTGCCTCTGACTCTTGTCTTCTTTTTTCTTTCTCTTTTTTGTCTCCTTTTTGTATCTCTTCTATGCTTTCTCTTCTTTTTTTCTTCCTCTTTGTCTCTTTCTTGTATCTTTTCTATGCTTTCTCTTATCTCTTCGTCTTCTTCTCTTATGTCCTCCTCATTTTCTGTATAATCAGAAATTTGTGATTCTTTGTTTTTCCATATCCAATTTCGAGATATTAGTTTTATCAGCCAAGAAATATCAGAATACAAAGATCTGAACACTCTGAAGAAGAGGCTGTCTACTCTGTCAAAAAAAAGTGGGGAATGCACATTTGATTGAAACAGTTCCCCATTAATTATTTTACGTCTTTGGGCACGCACGGCACCTTTTATTATGTCTCGACGAAAATTCGGTTCTGGCGAATATTCCATCAAAGATAGGTCGTTTTCTATATCGTTTGGTAGAAAAAAATCATCCTTTAACTCCTCCTTAGAAAAAACTATTGCGTACCGGAAGATTCTTGAACGAATTGCATAATCTGTTATCATGTGTTCCTCGCCTCCTCTATGGTGTTGTTCGAAAATGTCGAGTAGTTTGTATGACCATCGAGGAACTTCTTTACTTATTTCTTTTATTCCATTACTTATTTCTTTTATTCCATTAGATTTTTTTATAATTGTTTGATTGTCGGGATTAGTTATAACTATATTGCATAAAAATTTCAAAATTTTGACTCGATCCTCGGAATCGATATTTCCCTGTTCATCTTCTGTTTCTGTCAATAAAGAAAGTTCTTTTTCTGTTGATAATGATTTGAGTGTATCTATTGTCTGTTCATCTTCTGTTTCTGTCAATAAAGAAAGTTCTTTTTCTGTTGATAATGATTTGAGTGTATCTATTGTCTGTTCATCTTCTGTTTCTGTCAATAAAGAAAGTTCTTTTTCTGTTGATAATGATTTGAGTGTA
>NW_028322665.1:21324-23824 GCF_047325235.1 Durio zibethinus
TCTTATTAGGTTCCGCCGTTATCGCTGTTCGGAATCCACAAACCATTCCAACCGACGGTCAAAATTTCTTCGAATATGTTCTTGAATTCATTCGAGACGTGAGCAAAACTCAGATTGGAGAAGAATATGGTCCATGGGTTCCCTTTATTGGAACTATGTTTCTATTTATTTTTGTTTCTAACTGGTCGGGTGCTCTTTTACCTTGGAAAATCATACAATTACCTCATGGAGAGTTAGCCGCACCCACGAATGATATAAATACTACTGTTGCTTTAGCTTTACTCACGTCAGTAGCATATTTCTATGCGGGTCTTTCCAAAAAAGGATTAGGGTATTTCAGTAAATACATTCAACCAACTCCAATTCTTTTACCCATTAACATTTTAGAAGATTTCACAAAACCCCTATCACTTAGTTTTCGACTTTTCGGGAATATATTAGCTGATGAATTAGTAGTTGTTGTTCTTGTTTCTTTAGTACCTTCAGCCGTTCCTATACCTGTCATGTTCCTTGGATTATTTACAAGTGGGATTCAAGCTCTTATTTTTGCAACTTTAGCTGCGGCTTATATAGGCGAATCCATGGAGGGTCATCATTGACTAGTTTTTGTTTTTGAAATAGTCTAGCCTTTTTTTTTTTAGCTTAGCTTAGTCCAATGCAATGTATGCGCAACTCAAGATAATCTATTTACTTAGGGACCATAAATATACAAATACGACGGTCTAGAGTAATAACAAAAAAGATTATGATATTAGAGAATTGTAATAAAAAAAAAGGAAAGAGATCTAATCTAACTTTTTCCTAAAATTTTGGTTTGGTCCATTTTTTTTTTATTTATATTTATATCCTATTTCCCTTCAATGAATATTATCTTTATATTGATATTGTTTTGGTTTATTCAATTTCAATATTATGAGTCCTAATTTGAATAGGAATTCTTATGGTATCAATTTAGGGTCTATGATTTAAAAAAAGCTGTTCTTTCTATAGAATGATTCCCATTTCAGTCGATTTCATTCAATGCAACGATTGACCAAAAGAAAATTTTAATAAATAATAAAATAAATTGCATGAACTTAGCTCAATCAAATATTGATATTGATTTTTTATTTTTATGCAATGATTTGGTCTAATGAATTCGTCTATTTATTTAGATTGTATCCGTGTGAGATAATGATAAATAAAAGGAAGGGACGAATTGACAAAAAACGATATAAAAAATGATTAGAAAAAAAAGGGGGGGTAGAATTAGGTATATGGAATCTAATGGCTATAAGCCAACTCTTGTCCATCCTTTGAGGAATAATTCTAGAATCCGATTGAATCTAAGATATGAATAGTTGGTTTACGTTATGTAAGAAACACATGTATATGGGATATTAGATATTGACTAGTTATATATGAACTCAAAATATATCTAATCCACCCTACTACTGTGGATTTAGATAGGGATTCCAATAGAAGAATAGAAGTTCTTCTGTTTCGTCTTTGACTCTGAATTGAATGAATAAAGAGATAAAATAAAGACAAAACGAAGAATTCAAAGCAAAGAATGGGTTAGAAAAAAAGAAATGGAAGAACAAAGTATGCGCGGATTCAAAAAAATCCAGTGGATAGGAACTAAAAAAAAGATATCGAAATAGTTCTGACGGTTCAATAATATTCTCACTTCCATTCGGAGTTCTTAGTTACTTGGGCAGGTTGAATCTTAGTGATGGAATAATATAATTAAGTAAAAATTCATTGGATGATTGTATCATTAACCATTTCTTTATTTTGGTGCGAGGAACTTATCATGAATCCACTGGTTTCTGCCGCTTCCGTTATTGCTGCTGGGTTGGCTGTCGGGCTTGCTTCTATTGGACCTGGAGTTGGTCAAGGTACTGCTGCGGGCCAAGCTGTAGAAGGTATCGCGAGACAACCCGAGGCAGAGGGAAAAATACGAGGTACTTTATTGCTTAGTTTGGCTTTTATGGAAGCTTTAACAATTTATGGGCTGGTTGTAGCATTGGCACTTTTATTTGCGAATCCCTTTGTTTAATCCTATAAACATGAGAATTGTGTATTTTTTTTTTCTTATTTTATGGCTTGGGACTTACTCCTCGCTTTTTCGAATTATATCAAGATTTCACCCCTACAATTACTTATTTGTTGGGACAATAATCCATGGGAAGGATTAATTTGAGGATGAGGAATTATCACACTGACTCGCTTTCTTCCTTCCCCTTCTTAGTTCAAGAGAAACCTTTTTTATTGTTTAAAGGAGTGTTGCAACAAATGAGGTATTTTGCCATTGACATGAAACCCGCCCCCCCCTAATTCTAATAAGTATCATTATTATTGGGAATTTTCAACTGAAAAAAAAAAAATACATTTCTAGCTAAATAGAATCTATTTTTGACTCCGTTTAGACGTAGGTAAATAAAAATTTATAATAATGAATAATTTAATAATAATAAATTAATTAATATTAATAATAAATTAATAATTTATTAAAAAA
>NW_028322666.1:0-5000 GCF_047325235.1 Durio zibethinus
AAATAAAAACTTCTTTCCTTTGTTATAGGAGTTTTGATAGATAGGGTTCGACAAAAGAACTTAGTCATAACATAAAAATGGATTGTGCAAAAATCCATAGTTTTTTTTATTATTTATTCTAGTTATTCTAGTAAAATAAATGTAAATAAAAAGAAAGAGGAAGAAAAGAAAGAATCGAAATGATATTTGGATTCTATATCATAGGAACGGAAATAGTACTTCTTCTGCTTCTGATTGTTGATTCAATCCAATAACAAGATTTTTTTGTTACAACAAGTCAGATCGCAGAATCATAGAAAAAATTATTTATTTGAGTTGAAAATAAAAAAATGAGCCCGGCCGGGTCAGTACCCGGCCGGTCCGTGGAAATTGGAAATAAAAAAGTCCCTTTTGAGCGAAATCAAAATGAAATGGAATTACTGATAAAAGTTGTATATATTTATATTCTATATAATAAAATTAAGAATCTATAGATATATAGATTAATAATACCCTAATAAGATTAATAATACTCTAATATTAATATAAATAAATAAAAATTAATATAATTAATATATTAATATAAATAAATAAAAATATAAATAAATAAAAATCTATATAACAAAATAACAAAGGTCTATATAACAAAGGAAAGAGGGCTTTTTTCAAGCATTTCTTTTTGCGTGCTGTAACTGTAACATAGTAATTATCTTTTCTAAATTAGGAGAGATGGCTGAGTGGACTAAAGCGTCGGATTGCTAATCCGTTGTGCGAGTTATTCGTACCGAGGGTTCGAATCCCTCTCTTTCCATTTCGGTTTTTGACAGTGGAATAGATCAAATCCTAATACCATTTATAAAAATGAAGCAAGGAACTCTCCCTTTTTTATTCTTCCCGTCCAGGATTACCAGGATTACGTCCCGGATCATTAGATAGGAGTCCGAAGATGAAGAGAGAAACAAAGAATATCGTTGCGGTGTAAACAACGAATTTAAGATTACGCATTGTACAACCTCCCATAGAATTTTTTTGTAAAAAGAAGAGAATGGATTCTTCGTTTTTATTTTTCTATTTATATACGCAATTATACGCAATTTTTATTTTTCTATTTATATATATACGCAATTATACGCAATTTTTATTTTTCTATTTTTATACGAAAATAGATTCCTCGTTTTTATACTACATAGCCTATTTTGACACCAAGAAATAAAGTGATTTCTAGAATTTCTAGAAATCGAAAAGAATTTTCAGAAATTCATTTATAATAAGAGTTGAGTTTTTCATTACAAAAAAAAATTCTTTTATACCAACAATTATATATTGTGGCGGACTTTAATCCAAATAGGGTTCTTCGGCGAAAAAGGGTCAGAATGAGGAAATGGGATGATCCAGCTTTATCATGGCTATCCAAGAATTTCAATCTTTGAATTGAGGGTTCGGTTCGTTCATAGTGTTCATAGTGTAAGACTTATCTAATCTTTTCAATTGTTACAATTTTTTTTTCTTGAATAAATCATGAATTTTTCTAGGACAGTATTAAGGATCTCATCGAAAACTTACAGCAGCTTGCCAAACAAAGGCTAAGAGAAAAAAGAGAACAGGTATTACTGGCATAAAATCTACGATTGGATTCAAAAAAGCATAGGCCTCGGGCAATTTGGCGAATAAAAAACTACTCGAAAAAAGGGCAGAATTCAAACAGATACAGATCAAATTAAAGATATTAAGATTAAGCATAACAAAATTTTGTTCTTGGAGATAATTTTGATTGAGTTATTAATATGTTTTTTGATATAAGGAAAAAAATGAAGAAAGGAAAATAAGGCAGACTAAACAATACTTCTTTGAACTCACCCAATCAAAAAGCCTTCAATTCTTACAAGAGAATAGAAGAAATCATACTTTCATACAATATCTTAATTGAATTATATGTAATGATCAATAAATTCGGTTTAATTCTCTATCCATACGTGCCAAAATCCTAGCAAGAATCTAATCTATTCCATAGTTATTTGGAACTGGAATTGACGAACAGGGAATACCCATATTAGTGTTTAGTAGTTTCAAATAGAAATCTAAATGGGGCGTGGCCGAGTGGTAAGGCAACGGGTTTTGGTCCCGCTATTCGAAGGTTCGAATCCTTTCGTCCCAGAGCCTACTCTTTTTATATATCAGAATAACGATATCCGAATCTAAATTGCTCTTTTTTTTTTAACAACCTTCTTTCTAAGAGTCAAATATTGGAGAAAATGTGATTCTTGCTTTTGATTTTTAATGATTTCTTAAGATTGGCACTCGAAGAACTGTGAGATTGGCGAATCTATTCTATCGAGTTATTTGATCTATCGAGTTATTTGAAGATGCAAGGCAGATTCAAAAAGATTAGTTTATTTGTGTTATTTATAATATTCGTAATATTATTATTATTAATTATATTATTAATTTCTTATTAATTAGAATAGAAAAGCTTAATATTAATAAAAGTATAAAAAAATAAAAATATATTGTATTCATACAATATGGGTTAATTTGAATTCTTATTGAGGCTTTTTCTTCCTAAATTATCTATTTATTTCATATAGATTCATATAGAAGGAAATTGATTTCATATAGAAGGAAAAAGTATAGATAGATTACTATGTATCGACTGAACCAATGACTATTCATGATTCCATAATTGAATCAATGTTCCAAACTAGAGGAATGTTATGGTAAAACTTCGTTTGAAACGATGTGGTAGAAAGCAACGTGCGACTTGAAGGACATGATCGGCTGTGGATGTCAAAACCCACCACCTTCCATTATGTAGAAATGAAGGTGCTTTTGGCTCGACATCCTTTGTTCTGTTCTATTATAATCCGTCTTTTTGTTGGGTTGTAATGTAAATAGTACAGGATGGAGCTCGAAGAGAAACATCCATTTTTCAGGGGCAAGGATCTAGGGTTAATTAATGGAAATAAATAAGTTGGAACAACTTCGTAAGTCTATTTTTGATATAGAAATCGAAAAGCTCCGATTCAAACTATTTTCAAATCAAAAAGAAAAATTGTTGGAATTGGTAAAACTCTTTCGATCAAAAGTGTATAATGCGGGAATTAATCGTTCATATGATTCTTTGATAGAAAGAAAAAAAGAGAGAAAAAGGGGCATGTTGCTGCCATTTTTGAAATGATTAAATATCGCCGAAGTAATGTCTAAACCCAATGATTCAAGACAAAGATAAAGGATCCTAGAACAAGGAAATACCCTTTTCAATTGTCTCAACAACTAGATCAAAATGAAGAATCGAAATCGATTCTAAACGAGACAAACAAAAAAAGGGGTTAGAGACCACTCAATAAAAGAATGCCTAAGGATTTTTTTTTGAGCATTTTGAGAGTTATTTGACTTGAGTTATGAGAGTACGAATGCTTTTTTCTTCTTTTTTTTTGAAAAAAAAAAGACGGGTTTAAATGTCTAATTGATTTGCCGGGTTTATGGATCTTTTTGACATTCTAATTACATACATTATAATTCCATACATAGACATAACTTTTAATAGACATAACTTTTAATCATTTTTTTTTTTTTTTCTCGAGCCGTACGAGGAGAAAACTTCTTATACGTTTCTAGGGGGGGGGTATTATTTAACTACATCTATCCCAATGAGCCGTTTATCGAATCGTTGCAATTGATGTTCGATCCCGAAGAGAGGGAAGAGATCTTCGAAAAGTTGGTTTTTATGATCCGATAAATAATCAAACCCATTTGAATGTTCCCGCTATTCTCTATTTCCTTGAAAAAGGAGCTCAACCCACAGGAACTGTCCATGATATTTTAAAGAAGGCCGGGGTTTTTACGGAACTTAGTCTTAATCAAACAAAATTCAATTAATGAAATACAAAAAAGAGGGGGTGGATGACTCATATCTAGCTTTGTATAAATTTTTCTTTATAATTTCCTCCCCCCTCTTTTGTTTTATTCATACTTTTTTATTTATTATTCGTATTTCTTATTGCTTTGCTACTATAGAATACCGTGTTCTATAACAGATTTTATTGAGCTAATTTTATTGATATAAAATATAGAGAAAAAAGATCAATTGAATAAATGAAGTAATTGCATTTAAAAAAATAACATAAAATAAGATAAAAAAAAAAAAATAACATAAAATAAGATAAAAAAACAGAGAAAATAACAAGAAAAAATAACATATAAAAATAGAAAATATTAATAATAATTAATAATAAATAATAATAATTAATAATAAATAATTAATAATAAATATTATAATAATAAATATTATAATAATAAATATTATAATAATAAAAATAATAAATATTATAATAATAAATATTATTAATAATAAAAATAATAAATATTATAATAATAAATATTATTAATAATAAAAATAATAAATATTATAATAATAAATATTATTAATAATTAATAATAAAAAATACAATATAATAAAAAAAAAAAAAAAAATTGACTTAATTCTTTTTTTCATTGTATTTTTTTATAGTCTTTTTTATATTCTTTATTCTTTTCTCAACATTTATATTCAAAATTTACAATCATATTGACAACAGTGTATCGAACAAATATAATTCGATCGTAGATAAATAGATCTATTTATCCCCGCCCACAAGTTTGGCACTTCACTTCATTCAAATAATGGGTTCTTTCTTTGAATTTGTTGTGATACAAGAAGTTTTTTTTATTGTAATTGTATATTGTATTGAAAAAAAAAAAAAAAAAATGGATAACAATGGAATGAATAAGACAGGAGGCGGTCCACAAATTTTCACTTATTCTATTTCTATGTTTTTATCTTAGAATTTCGTGTATTTTTATTTTATTCAAATTTTTGCTAATTTCATGTTTTGATTGCCTCGTGCAATTCCATTTTTTTTTTATTCCGATTTTTTTCGGGTTGCTAACTCAACGGTAGAGTACTCGGCTTTTAAGTGCGACTAGCATCTTTTACACATTTGTATGAAGAAAGGGATTCGTTCATACCATCGGTACAGTTTGTA
>NW_028322666.1:35641-40641 GCF_047325235.1 Durio zibethinus
TATTTATTATTTTTATTATTAATAATATTTATTATTATAATATTTATTATTTTTATTATTAATAATATTTATTATTATAATATTTATTATTTTTATTATTATAATATTTATTATTATAATATTTATTATTATAATATTTATTATTAATTATTTATTATTAATTATTATTATTTATTATTAATTATTATTAATATTTTCTATTTTTATATGTTATTTTTTCTTGTTATTTTCTCTGTTTTTTTATCTTATTTTATGTTATTTTTTTTTTTTTATCTTATTTTATGTTATTTTTTTAAATGCAATTACTTCATTTATTCAATTGATCTTTTTTCTCTATATTTTATATCAATAAAATTAGCTCAATAAAATCTGTTATAGAACACGGTATTCTATAGTAGCAAAGCAATAAGAAATACGAATAATAAATAAAAAAGTATGAATAAAACAAAAGAGGGGGGAGGAAATTATAAAGAAAAATTTATACAAAGCTAGATATGAGTCATCCACCCCCTCTTTTTTGTATTTCATTAATTGAATTTTGTTTGATTAAGACTAAGTTCCGTAAAAACCCCGGCCTTCTTTAAAATATCATGGACAGTTCCTGTGGGTTGAGCTCCTTTTTCAAGGAAATAGAGAATAGCGGGAACATTCAAATGGGTTTGATTATTTATCGGATCATAAAAACCAACTTTTCGAAGATCTCTTCCCTCTCTTCGGGATCGAACATCAATTGCAACGATTCGATAAACGGCTCATTGGGATAGATGTAGTTAAATAATACCCCCCCCCTAGAAACGTATAAGAAGTTTTCTCCTCGTACGGCTCGAGAAAAAAAAAAAAAAATGATTAAAAGTTATGTCTATTAAAAGTTATGTCTATGTATGGAATTATAATGTATGTAATTAGAATGTCAAAAAGATCCATAAACCCGGCAAATCAATTAGACATTTAAACCCGTCTTTTTTTTTTCAAAAAAAAAGAAGAAAAAAGCATTCGTACTCTCATAACTCAAGTCAAATAACTCTCAAAATGCTCAAAAAAAAATCCTTAGGCATTCTTTTATTGAGTGGTCTCTAACCCCTTTTTTTGTTTGTCTCGTTTAGAATCGATTTCGATTCTTCATTTTGATCTAGTTGTTGAGACAATTGAAAAGGGTATTTCCTTGTTCTAGGATCCTTTATCTTTGTCTTGAATCATTGGGTTTAGACATTACTTCGGCGATATTTAATCATTTCAAAAATGGCAGCAACATGCCCCTTTTTCTCTCTTTTTTTCTTTCTATCAAAGAATCATATGAACGATTAATTCCCGCATTATACACTTTTGATCGAAAGAGTTTTACCAATTCCAACAATTTTTCTTTTTGATTTGAAAATAGTTTGAATCGGAGCTTTTCGATTTCTATATCAAAAATAGACTTACGAAGTTGTTCCAACTTATTTATTTCCATTAATTAACCCTAGATCCTTGCCCCTGAAAAATGGATGTTTCTCTTCGAGCTCCATCCTGTACTATTTACATTACAACCCAACAAAAAGACGGATTATAATAGAACAGAACAAAGGATGTCGAGCCAAAAGCACCTTCATTTCTACATAATGGAAGGTGGTGGGTTTTGACATCCACAGCCGATCATGTCCTTCAAGTCGCACGTTGCTTTCTACCACATCGTTTCAAACGAAGTTTTACCATAACATTCCTCTAGTTTGGAACATTGATTCAATTATGGAATCATGAATAGTCATTGGTTCAGTCGATACATAGTAATCTATCTATACTTTTTCCTTCTATATGAAATCAATTTCCTTCTATATGAATCTATATGAAATAAATAGATAATTTAGGAAGAAAAAGCCTCAATAAGAATTCAAATTAACCCATATTGTATGAATACAATATATTTTTATTTTTTTATACTTTTATTAATATTAAGCTTTTCTATTCTAATTAATAAGAAATTAATAATATAATTAATAATAATAATATTACGAATATTATAAATAACACAAATAAACTAATCTTTTTGAATCTGCCTTGCATCTTCAAATAACTCGATAGATCAAATAACTCGATAGAATAGATTCGCCAATCTCACAGTTCTTCGAGTGCCAATCTTAAGAAATCATTAAAAATCAAAAGCAAGAATCACATTTTCTCCAATATTTGACTCTTAGAAAGAAGGTTGTTAAAAAAAAAAGAGCAATTTAGATTCGGATATCGTTATTCTGATATATAAAAAGAGTAGGCTCTGGGACGAAAGGATTCGAACCTTCGAATAGCGGGACCAAAACCCGTTGCCTTACCACTCGGCCACGCCCCATTTAGATTTCTATTTGAAACTACTAAACACTAATATGGGTATTCCCTGTTCGTCAATTCCAGTTCCAAATAACTATGGAATAGATTAGATTCTTGCTAGGATTTTGGCACGTATGGATAGAGAATTAAACCGAATTTATTGATCATTACATATAATTCAATTAAGATATTGTATGAAAGTATGATTTCTTCTATTCTCTTGTAAGAATTGAAGGCTTTTTGATTGGGTGAGTTCAAAGAAGTATTGTTTAGTCTGCCTTATTTTCCTTTCTTCATTTTTTTCCTTATATCAAAAAACATATTAATAACTCAATCAAAATTATCTCCAAGAACAAAATTTTGTTATGCTTAATCTTAATATCTTTAATTTGATCTGTATCTGTTTGAATTCTGCCCTTTTTTCGAGTAGTTTTTTATTCGCCAAATTGCCCGAGGCCTATGCTTTTTTGAATCCAATCGTAGATTTTATGCCAGTAATACCTGTTCTCTTTTTTCTCTTAGCCTTTGTTTGGCAAGCTGCTGTAAGTTTTCGATGAGATCCTTAATACTGTCCTAGAAAAATTCATGATTTATTCAAGAAAAAAAAATTGTAACAATTGAAAAGATTAGATAAGTCTTACACTATGAACACTATGAACGAACCGAACCCTCAATTCAAAGATTGAAATTCTTGGATAGCCATGATAAAGCTGGATCATCCCATTTCCTCATTCTGACCCTTTTTCGCCGAAGAACCCTATTTGGATTAAAGTCCGCCACAATATATAATTGTTGGTATAAAAGAATTTTTTTTTGTAATGAAAAACTCAACTCTTATTATAAATGAATTTCTGAAAATTCTTTTCGATTTCTAGAAATTCTAGAAATCACTTTATTTCTTGGTGTCAAAATAGGCTATGTAGTATAAAAACGAGGAATCTATTTTCGTATAAAAATAGAAAAATAAAAATTGCGTATAATTGCGTATATATATAAATAGAAAAATAAAAATTGCGTATAATTGCGTATATAAATAGAAAAATAAAAACGAAGAATCCATTCTCTTCTTTTTACAAAAAAATTCTATGGGAGGTTGTACAATGCGTAATCTTAAATTCGTTGTTTACACCGCAACGATATTCTTTGTTTCTCTCTTCATCTTCGGACTCCTATCTAATGATCCGGGACGTAATCCTGGTAATCCTGGACGGGAAGAATAAAAAAGGGAGAGTTCCTTGCTTCATTTTTATAAATGGTATTAGGATTTGATCTATTCCACTGTCAAAAACCGAAATGGAAAGAGAGGGATTCGAACCCTCGGTACGAATAACTCGCACAACGGATTAGCAATCCGACGCTTTAGTCCACTCAGCCATCTCTCCTAATTTAGAAAAGATAATTACTATGTTACAGTTACAGCACGCAAAAAGAAATGCTTGAAAAAAGCCCTCTTTCCTTTGTTATATAGACCTTTGTTATTTTGTTATATAGATTTTTATTTATTTATATTTTTATTTATTTATATTAATATATTAATTATATTAATTTTTATTTATTTATATTAATATTAGAGTATTATTAATCTTATTAGGGTATTATTAATCTATATATCTATAGATTCTTAATTTTATTATATAGAATATAAATATATACAACTTTTATCAGTAATTCCATTTCATTTTGATTTCGCTCAAAAGGGACTTTTTTATTTCCAATTTCCACGGACCGGCCGGGTACTGACCCGGCCGGGCTCATTTTTTTATTTTCAACTCAAATAAATAATTTTTTCTATGATTCTGCGATCTGACTTGTTGTAACAAAAAAATCTTGTTATTGGATTGAATCAACAATCAGAAGCAGAAGAAGTACTATTTCCGTTCCTATGATATAGAATCCAAATATCATTTCGATTCTTTCTTTTCTTCCTCTTTCTTTTTATTTACATTTATTTTACTAGAATAACTAGAATAAATAATAAAAAAAACTATGGATTTTTGCACAATCCATTTTTATGTTATGACTAAGTTCTTTTGTCGAACCCTATCTATCAAAACTCCTATAACAAAGGAAAGAAGTTTTTATTTAGTTATTTTTATTTAGTTATTTAAATGAAATAACTACTCTTTTCCTAATTTTATCAAGTCTTCTGACAAAAGGCGGCAAGGCTCTAATTTTCAGGATTTTTTATCCCCCTATCTTGTGATCCTATCTTGATTACGCCCAATTCCCCTGTTCGACAAAGGGTCTCTTTATATACAATAATCGCATTGTAGCGGGTATAGTTTAGTGGTAAAAGTGTGATTCGTTCTATTAATCCCCTTAATAGTTAAGGGGTCCTTCGGTTTGATTCATATTCCGAGCAAAAACTTTATTTCTTAAAAGGATTTAATCCTTTACCTCTCAACGAAAGATTTGAGGAAGAATATACATTCTCGTGATTTGTATCCAAGGGCCAATTAAATTATATAATTATATGATTATATTCTAAATTGAAAAATTGGATTATGAAATTACGAAACATAATTTTTTTTTTTTTTTTGAATTGGATCAATACTTCCAGTTGAATAAGTATGAGGAAAAAATCCATGGATAAAGATAGAAAAGTGTATTTCTAATCGTAACTAAATCTTCAATTTTTTTTGATAGGATAGATTGAAGCAAAATAGCTATTAAACGATAACTTTGGTTTACTAGAGACATTT
>NW_028322666.1:43141-45641 GCF_047325235.1 Durio zibethinus
GGTAAAAAAAAGGACTAATCAGTTATTTCTTTCATCACCCCAAACAGGCCAATATTAGCGCTAATGGTACGTAAATGTAACTCGTTGTTTAAAGAACTATTCAGAGTTCCTAGAGCTCCTTGTAAAGCTTGTTGGAAAACCCGTTGTCGGACTTGATGAATCGCTCTTTGTTGTTCAAAATGAATGGTTTCGTTTTTGTAATTTTCTAATTGTTCCAAAATCTTATAAGTTGAATTAATCAAATTCAATTTGTCTCGTTCTATCTCAGAGTATCCATTCACTCGAAACCGATCTGCCTCCATTTCCACTTTCCGTAAGCGGGCCCGGGCTTTTTCCAGCTGTTCAATAGCCCCCCCGCGTAGTTCTTCTGAATTTCGAATAGTATTCAAGATCCTCTCTTTTCGATTATCTAATAAATCACTTAATGAAAGTAGATTATCTTTACATTCATTTTTTTTTTTTATTTCAAAAATTCCATGATCCCTTCCCGAACCAAACATGAATATTTCGATTCATTTGGCTCTCACGCTCAATTATTTCTTATTTATTGGGACTTAATTCCCATATCTTTTTTTTTTTTCTAATGTAATGAGCTTACCCTCTCCCTCTCTTCTCTATTCATATTCCAAAATATCGAAACTGATCACTAATCCAAGACCAGAATATTCGGAGGATTCTTCTGACCAAAATAGAAAATATATCAAAAAACTAAACTAAAAAGTATAATAAATAAATAATAAATAAAAAATTTACATATAATTAATTTATAATAATTTATAATTGTATAATTGTACTTAGAATTGTATAATGTATAATTGTAATTTGTCAGCAAAGTTGTTTCTTTTTTTTTTTTCTTCAAATTCAAAGAATTCTTCTCACTTTATACATAGGTCATCGATTCAGCATTGGAAAAAGGGGCTCGAATCGTTTTATCGACATGAGTGTTTTATATCGAAAAAACATTTTCCACTATTTGAAAATATTTCTGTATTTATTAACATAGTAGTAGAAAGAGTACCCTGCTGCATCTGAACTTCAAACAGTTTGGCCTTAACCATGTTAATGGTCCCGGATTATTGGTTAATAGAGAATCAAAGTCGATGTACCAATGAATGACGAAATGCTATGGTTCTTAAATATGATTTTGAAATTTATTCAGAAGTAATTCGCGGGATCATGCACTCTTTTCTTTCCTAGTTATAATGAAAAAAAGTGCAACTGGGTGAATCCAGCCTATTCTTGAAATAAACAACTCGCACACACTCCCTTTCCAAAAAAGATCAATACACCAAGGACTACACTTAGATTTATTGGATTTGTTGCTAAAATATCGGTATTAAATCCGAAACTCCCGGCGGATGGCCAGTGACCCAAGGAAAGGAAAGAATCGGTTACATTTTTCATATGATCTCCTATTTTATTTTAGATAGACTAAAAAAAAAAAAAAAGAACTCGGTTCTTTTTTTTGTATTATATCACTTTGACTCCTTTTCTATTTATTCTATTCTATCATATTTAGATTATTCTAATTATTCTAATTCTATGTATTTCTTTTTTTTTTTTAATAAATTATTAATTTATTATTAATATTAATTAATTTATTATTATTAAATTATTCATTATTATAAATTTTTATTTACCTACGTCTAAACGGAGTCAAAAATAGATTCTATTTAGCTAGAAATGTATTTTTTTTTTTCAGTTGAAAATTCCCAATAATAATGATACTTATTAGAATTAGGGGGGGGCGGGTTTCATGTCAATGGCAAAATACCTCATTTGTTGCAACACTCCTTTAAACAATAAAAAAGGTTTCTCTTGAACTAAGAAGGGGAAGGAAGAAAGCGAGTCAGTGTGATAATTCCTCATCCTCAAATTAATCCTTCCCATGGATTATTGTCCCAACAAATAAGTAATTGTAGGGGTGAAATCTTGATATAATTCGAAAAAGCGAGGAGTAAGTCCCAAGCCATAAAATAAGAAAAAAAAAATACACAATTCTCATGTTTATAGGATTAAACAAAGGGATTCGCAAATAAAAGTGCCAATGCTACAACCAGCCCATAAATTGTTAAAGCTTCCATAAAAGCCAAACTAAGCAATAAAGTACCTCGTATTTTTCCCTCTGCCTCGGGTTGTCTCGCGATACCTTCTACAGCTTGGCCCGCAGCAGTACCTTGACCAACTCCAGGTCCAATAGAAGCAAGCCCGACAGCCAACCCAGCAGCAATAACGGAAGCGGCAGAAACCAGTGGATTCATGATAAGTTCCTCGCACCAAAATAAAGAAATGGTTAATGATACAATCATCCAATGAATTTTTACTTAATTATATTATTCCATCACTAAGATTCAACCTGCCCAAGTAACTAAGAACTCCGAATGGAAGTGAGAATATTATTGAACCGTCAGAACTATTTCGATATCTTTTTTTTAGTTCCTATCCACTGGATTTTTTTGAATCCGCGCATACTTTGTTCTTCCATTTCTTTTTTTCTAAC
>NW_028322666.1:55641-63141 GCF_047325235.1 Durio zibethinus
TTCTCCATTAGGTAGGATTTTATTGGCCCAAGCACTTATTTGTTGGGGAGAAACTGAGCCAATTCGGAGTTGTTGATGTTTATATCGGTCGATCATAGAAGACAAATTCTGATTCATTCCGATTAAGCTTCCTTCCTATTAATCTGGAAGTTCTTCTCAGATACAAGGAAATGATTCAGTTCCAGAGCCAAAGATCGTAATTCTCGGACGAGCAATCGAAAAGATTCTGGAGCATTTTCAGGTTTAGGTATTGTTCCTCCAATGATCATAGTACCAAGTACTTCTTGGCGAGCTCTAATATGATCAGATTTATAAGTAAGCATTTCTTGTAAAATATGAGCAACACCAAATCCCTCTAGAGCCCAAACCTCCATTTCTCCTACCCGTTGTCCTCCTTGCTTGGACCTTCCTCTAAGTGGTTGTTGTGTAACAAGTGTATAATGTCCACTGGAACGCCCATGTATTTTATCATCAACTTGATGAATTAATTTCAAGATATAAGGTTTTCCTATTATAACAGGTTGTTCAAAAGGGTCCCCCGTTCTTCCATCAAATAGTCTGCTTTTTCCTGGATACTCGGGTTCAAATACCCATGGATTCGCTGTTTGCTTACCGGCTTCATATAATTCGGAAAACACTAGTTTTCTCGAAGCCTCTTGTTCATATCTCTCATCAAACGGTGCTATTCGATAATGTCTATCTAGTAGACTCCCTGCTAACCCAAGCGAGCATTCAAATATCTGTCCCACATTCATTCGTGAAGGGACTCCTAATGGGTTGAAGACCATATCAACAGGTCTTCCGTCTTGCAAATAAGGCATATCCTGTCTAGGTAAAATTTTGGAAATGATACCCTTATTTCCATGTCTTCCGGCTACTTTATCGCCTACTTTCATTTCGCGTTTCTGTGAAATATATACACGAATCGTTTCCGGATTATAACTAGAACCCCCTTTTTTCTGGATCCATCTCACATCGATGACTCGACCCCTCCCACCTATAGGTAATTTTAGACAAGTTTCCTTTGAAGTGGATACCTGAATCCCAAGTATGGCCCGTAATAATCTATCTTCTGGAGCATATGATGATTCTTTCGCCACCTGAGGCGTTAATTTACCTACTAAAATATCGCCCGTCTCCACCCAAGATCCCAGCATCACAATTCCATTTTTGTCTAAATTGCGGAGTAAATGGGCTTCTAGGTGCGATATTTCGTTAGTGATTCTTTCAGGACCTTGGCTTGTCACATGAGTCTGAATTTCATATTTTCGTATGTGAAAAGAAGTATAAATATCTTCATATACTAGACGCTCGCTAATGAGTACCGCATCCTCAAAATTGTAACCTTCCCATGGCATATAAGCTACTAATACGTTTTTGCCCAAAGCGAGTTCGCCACCAACCGTAGCGGCACCATCCGCTAAAATCTGTCCCTTTTTAATGCATTTACCCCGCTGAACCCGGGGAGTTTGATGCATACAAGTATTTTTGTTGGAACGTTGATACATAACTAATGGAATGCTTAGAGTATCCCCATTACCCGATAAAATAATCTTGTCAGTATCGGTAGAAATGATCTTTCCCTCTTGATCGGCTATAGCGGGAACCCCTGAATCTAGAGCCAATTGGCGTTCCAACCCAGTTCCAACAATGCACTTCTCGGAACGCGAAAGCGGAACTGCTTGGCGTTGCATATTAGAACTCATTAAAGCCCGATTCGCGTCATTATGCTCGATAAAAGGAATGAGGGAAGCTCCCATAGAAAAATATTGAAAAGGAAAAATACTTCGAAGATGAACTTGTTCCCATGCAATAGTCAGGAATTCTTGGCGGTATCGAGCCGGAACAACCTGTTCTTCCTGAATACCCTGATTCAAGGCCAAAGAATTTCCTGCCGCTACCATATAATATTCATCTCGACTTGGGGATAAATAAAGCATCTGTGCTTTTTTTGATCTCTCAAATATTTTATAAAATGGACTTTCTAGAGACCCCCAACGACCAATCCTGGCATGAATTGCTAAGGATCCAATAAGTCCAACATTGATTCCTTCAGACGTGTCAATTGGGCAAATGCGTCCATAGTAACTAGGATGGATATCTCGTATCCGAAAATTAGCAGTTCGCCCGGTCAATCCTCCGGGGCCCAAATAACTCAATTTTCTCCCATGAACTATTTGTGTCAATGGATTTGTTCGATCCAAAACTTGAGACAATGGGTGTAATCCGAAAAAGGATTCATAAGTGGTTGTTAATGGAGTCGAAGTTACCAAATTCTGAGGAGTCGGTATCAATTTATGCCTAATTGCTCCGCATATAGTTCCTCTAACTACATTTTCTAAACGAACCAGAGCCAATCCGAATTGATCTTGTAAGAGATCCGCTACAGAACGAATACGCTTATTTTTCAAATGATTCATATCGTCAAGTGTACCCATTCCAAATTTCATTCCAATCAAATGATCCGCAGCTGCCAATATATCTCGCGGTAACAAAAATGTATTGTTCTGAGGTATATTAAGATTCAGTCTCTGGTTCATATTTCGTCGACCAATCCTTCCTAATTCACATCTTTGCTGAAAGAATTTCTTTTGTAATTCCTTACACAAGGATTCAGAAAATACCGGATCCCCGCCTACACAAGAAAATTGTTGATAAAACTCCAAAATGGCATTTTTCTTTTGACCCAATTTTTTTTTTTTCCTTATCGGTCAGGAAAGACAAGAAAATTTCAGGGTAGCAAACATTCTCTAGAATTTCTCTTAGATTCGAACCCATAGCTGATGATAGAACTAGAATAGATATTTTCTGTTTCCTACTTACACGAGCCCATATCCTTGCTTTTCTATCAATCTCTAATTCGAACCTCCCCCCCCAATCTGATATTATGGTACCAGTATAGACCGAAATTCCGTTAGGATCCAATTCTGATCGATAATAGATACCGGGGCTTTGCAATATTTGATTGATCACAATTCTGTATATTCCATTTACTATAGAAGTTCCGAGGGAGTTCATTAAAGGAATGTTTCCAATAAAAATTGTTTGTTCTTGCATATCCTTACTGGTTTTCAAAATTAATCCTGCGGATACATATAATTTAGAAGAATATGTGAGTGATTCATATACAGCATCCCTTTCTTTTATCAACGGTTCCACCAATTGATATGTTTCCACAAATAATTGAAATTCAATTTCTTGATCTGTATCTTCAATTTTTGGAAACTTATCAAGTTCTTCTGTTAAGCCCCGATCCATGAACCCACAAAATCCTTCAAATTGTATCTGATTCAACCCAGGTATTGTATACATTTCCCCATTTTCATTCCCGAGCATTTTGAATTTCCCATTTATCAAAAAAATCCCATTCTTTTCTCATTCTTCATCGAATCATATGAATCGATCTAATAATGATGGAATTGAATTTCTATTCTGTTTACTGAATCACATGAAATTTTATCTAACTCCATATACCATATAATATATATGGAATGTATGAAATGCGTATGAACGGAAGAAGAAAAATTATACTCAAATTTTAATTTATATTTATAACAAACAGCTACATAAAAGAATTGATAAATGCCATTTAGCCTTATGGAGTTTTGTATAGAATATCAAAAAAAAAAATAATAATTCAATTTCTACCATTATTATGATATTCCATATTCCAAATCCGATTGAATACCGAGAAAAATGAAATGAATTCCTGATTTGATCTGTTCGTTGAGATAAAGACAAAATAATCATTAAAATATATATCGGGAGAGAGTGATTTTTCTAGCACTTAATTTTTTCATAGATTCCATGTTCTGTTCAAAAAATGATTCGCAGAGAAGAGAGATGTTTTTACCATTTTTTAGTTTTTTATTTTTTAGTAGATATTTAGAATATGATTGAAGTGGCGTACGAAAAGAGGGCTTGTATTTATTAAACATATGCAGATATAGCATTTCTATTTATATATGTCTTTCCTCTTTTCTTTTTATTCCATTATAGCTCTCTAGTGGAGACAACACATGGCTGTGCTCTATCAAAAATTCTATTTTTTCTTTAATTTTAATCTATTCAATGAAAAATTGAAACACGATAATTTCTTGCTGATTCCCTATGGAATCATATCTAGATAGATAAAATACCTCATTAGATAACTAGAGCTGTGTAACAACTTATGTTCGGGGGTTTTACATAGACTCATAATTGCTGTTATATTTATTATAATATAATTTATAATTATATAATTTATAATTGAAATTAAGAAAGTTTTTTTTATTGAATTGAAAAATTGAAAAAAAAAATCAATACTAATTAGTTATGTATCCATTTTTATTTTCTTATACCATTAGAGAAAGACAAGTGAAGAAGAATCGTCCATAAATTTGCCGTCAATAGTTAATAGTTAATGGTTCCAATTTTTTTTGTCCTGCATTTTTACTTTTGTAACTGAGAATCCACATTTTCTTTTTCAATAGAAAAGAAAAAAGAAAGGGAAAGTTTTTGTTTTTAGATATTGTGTGTCTTGAGATACTATAACCAATTGAAGGTATGGATCCAATCTAAAAATAAAAAGGGATACTCTCATTTTTTTGTTTGTAGCCTTTTGGCGACATGGCCGAGCGGTAAAGGCGGGGGACTGCAAATCCCTTATTCCCCCAGTTCAAATCCGGGTGTCGCCTGATCAACAAAAAAAGCGAAATCCTATATTCTGTTTTTGCTGATATAACTCGACCAATTTTCTCCGGCAAAAACAAGTGTAAGAAAAGGACTCTTGATACTTTCTTGATTATAAACTTGATTATAAACTTCCGGATGGTTTTGTTTTCTAAAGTGTTGTAAATCCTTACGTCTAGGATTCAAGGAAAAACTAGAGTAGTGGAAGGGAATGAGTAAATCTTGATATGGTAGCCCCTCCCCTACTAATAGAGGGGCTACTATCGGAGTCTTGAATTAGATTGGATAACGGGGAAGTGTTTAATTAACTAATGAATGGTTGTAGAAGGGTTGGAAGATACTTTGTATACAGACTGATGAAAGTCTCTGATGTGTTCAGGCATCCAATCATTATTAGATTGGATGGATAATTGGCTTTTACTTAATAAGGACACCAAAAGAAAGAAGAAGTCTTATTAATTGCTACTTGTGAGTAACATTCTTTTGATACTTCCAAAAGTGTTACTGCGTATTTTGCTTGTGCTTAATGGTTCTCGATTTTACTAGAAATCATATAAGAACTTGTTATAAGCGGATTTATTGAAGTGTTTCATCAACGGTGGTGTGTCAGAATTCCCTTTTCCTTTTGACTCTGCACCGGTAATTCCACTATTATTAGTGAACAATAATGGAAAAATTCCTTCCTATTTGGTTTCATATTCATAGAAATTAGGGGACATAATACACATGGATATAGTAAGTCTTGCTTGGGCTGCTTTAATGGTAGTCTTTACATTTTCCCTTTCACTCGTAGTATGGGGAAGAAGTGGACTCTAGGGGTACTTCTAATTGGGTTGAGGAATCAAACCGTGATCAATTGTTTCTAGATCGTTTTGCAAAGCCTTTTTAAACTATTTTATTAGTCTTCATTTCGAAATTCTTGGATTCTAGTGGAGTAATGTATTCTATGAATAATACCCTTTCAATCAAAATCAAACAAACATTTCAATAATTCCCATGTTCGTATTTCGAAAGTAAAAGGGATACGGATGATAGGCAATTTATTAAAAAAAAAAAGAATTCTTCCTAAATTTTTCTATTTTGATGAACCAGCTCTTACCAGAGTTATATATAGGACAATGAGGGACAAGGAACCCCCCCCCCCTTTTTTTTTTTCTGTATTTGTTTGTTTTTATTTCCTTCCCTCTTTACTGTTACTGTTCAAAGAGAAAAAAAAGTAGTTCTTTTATTTAATAAGATCTTGCCTTTAGTGTAGTCACATATTGCACACTTACCCCCTGTTTTATTTATTATTTTAGGAATTTTATTTATGCCATGCTTTATTGACTCATTCATATCATGGATCAAAGAAAAGAAGTTAAATTAAAAATCGGTTCCATGAAATGAAAGAATTAGAAAATCGTAAGACTTGCCTTTCAATTATTTCAGATTGATTGAAATCAACACAAATAAAATAGATCAAGCGAAGAAATAAAATTGAGATACTATGTACATTACATATCTATTTACATTACATATATTAATTGATATCGACATGTATGAAGATACATATGTAGATTCATCTATATTAAGCTTGTATCTTTATACATTACAATAATAGATATGGATAGTATGGTAGAAAGATTCATATTTTTTTTTTCTACCATACTATCGAGTTTGATAGGATACTGCTGATTTCTAGTCCATTCATTTTATTTAATTTATTTAAGACGTGAAATTGGAATCCTTTTTATTCTTAAATCCTTGATAAAAAGTCAAGTTTCATTCAAATTAATCACTTTGACTGACAGTTTTTACGTATATTATAAGTAAAAAGGCGGGTGAGGAACTAGAATGAACAGCGCTGTAGCTAATAAATGCGAGAATATTTACTTCCATAATTTCATTGTTTTTTTTACTTCGCAATAACTCGGGATTTAATCCCATAGAGATGATAAATTTGTCGCTTGTAAATTCAATGCGATGAATTACATTTCAATGACATCGAATCGGATCAATATCATGAATAACAATATCTAAGCTATCAAATCGATTCACCGTCGAGAATTGAATAGTATAACATAGGAAGCTCTTTTATCCACACCGAATACAAAATTGGATTCTGGCCCAATCAAAAGAATTCCTTTCCTTTATTTCTATATATTCTTTTCCACTCTTTCTTTTCGATAATCTACCGCCTTCCTTGTACAATCATCTGATGAAGTATCATCTGACTGCTTTTCCACTTTCACCGTTTACAAATAGTTTACAAATAAACCCCAACAAAAAATGGAAAGGAAAAAATAAATAAAAAAGGCTATCCTTGGGAATGAAATTCTTTCATTTGTATTCCCTTTCACAGAAAATGGAGGGATCAATTGATGTATTTTTTTTTTATTGTATCCGTCGGGACTGACGGGGCTCGAACCCGCAGCTTCCGCCTTGACAGGGCGGTGCTCTGACCAATTGAACTACAATCCCAGGGCAATAAAGAAAAGTGTACAGCATAGATATTCTTATGATTTCATTCAAGCCATTTTCTATTTAAATTTTAGATTCGAATCGCCGTGTTGTAACAAACAAAGGCGCGAGTGATATATTGATATCCATACGGGTATGCGCTTTAGTGAGAGCAACGCGGATTACTAGTTACTAGTAATCCTTTCGTTATTGCCAAATCGATCGATAATCAATTTTAAAATGAAAAAAAAAAAAGAGTCTTTTTTCTTTACTTTACTCTTTCTTTTCATTAAACTTTATACTTAATGATCCTGATATGAATCTAGATCATTATCAAGGTCAGAATTTATGGGAACAAATAAATAGAACAAATAAAAAACAAATAGCGGT
>NW_028322666.1:75641-80500 GCF_047325235.1 Durio zibethinus
AATAATCATTGAGTCCTCCTCTTTCCGGACAACACATACAAAGAGACCCGCCAACAGTCAAGTAATTAGTGAACCTATGAGAGACGCTTATAATTAGTTTCTTTCTCTTCTATCTCTCATCTATCTATTTTTTATCTATCCATTTTTTCTTTAGTTATTCACTAGAGCAATTATGATCTGGAAGTCGATCCGGGGCAAGTGTTCGGATCTATTATGACATATCCATGAGGCGCTCAACGGACCTTTTTTAATCTTATAAAACCTTTTCCGGACTTTACTTACATTGGTGCAAAAACAATTTTTTTGTGCAACCTGTGTATTGTATTCCTATCTTAATTAGAAGTTCCTAGATGGAGTTTTTTTTGTCTTACATAGATAGAACAAGGAATATTACTCTATCCCAACTCGCGTGAGCATTCATTACTAAGGGATACTCCAGTATTGATATTGAGTCATTCGAGGGGTTTTTATTCGTTTTAATAGAAGCAGAAAAGAAAATATTTTTTATTTTGCTATATCCGTGTATTACTTATCCTTACGAAATATCAGACGAAATAGAACGATTTTAGAAAGGATATAATGAAATTCTTTGATTGGTTTTTCCCAGAGAGAGAGAAATGATCTGACCGATGGGTCCAACAAAAACAAACAATTACACAATTAACAATTCCAATTAAATTAATATTTTTTAATATTTAAAGATTCAAATTGAATATGAATAAAAAATCTAATTTAATAATTTTAATGGTAAGGTAATTTAATTAAATGGATTTAATAGAATAAGAATAGAATTTAATAGTAATAGAATTTTCTAATTTCTAATTAGAATTTCTAATCCGAAAATAATAAATAAACAGAGAGCTCTTGTTCTTATTCGAAACGCCTCGTGATCTTTAACCAATTCTGCGCTTCAATATAATTACCAGGAGTAAGCGCTATAGCCTGTTTCCAATACTCAGCGGCTTGATCGAACCAAGCCTCCGCTATTTCAGAATCCCCCTGTCGAATGGCCTGTTCTCCCCGGTCGGAATAGGCGGGTCAATTCCTTCCCTTAGAACCGTACTTGAGAGTTTCCTACCTCATACGGCTCGGCAGTCAATTCTTTTGGTGTCCCATTTTTTTACCCTACCATATATCCAATTGAATGAGATTTCTCATAGATCCTATCGATTTGTCTCGGGTTAACCAAAAGAGGTTAATTACATGAGTTTCAAACTTTAATTTGGATTAAATTAATAATGAGTTTTATCTTTTCTCCCACCTTCAGAAAAATAAAGCATAGGCGTTTCGGGATTATCGTCCGTTAGATTTTTCTGAAAGGTAACTATCTCGGTTTCATATCATATATAAATTTATATAGAATCCTTGAAAAAGACTTCTTCCTCATAAAAAAGACTTACTGTCTTTGGGATCTGATGCTACACCGCTGCTCAATAACTTAGGGGATCGGCTCTATTACATAAGTTGATTCCTAATTTTTATCTCATATCATGACATAAATAAGCAGTTCTTATTTATTTTTATTGTATCGGCCCAAAACCTCGCTAATTGATCTTTACGGTGCTTCCTCTATCAATTAGATCCTTTATCCATAGAATAAAGTATCTAGGCATATATATTTCTTCATATTTTGACTTCTATGAAGTTTCTTTTTTTTTTTTCTTTTTTTGTTACAGCTGATAAAAATCGTTTTTTGGACGATGCAATATGTAGAAAGCCTATTTTATTTACTAGCGTATTTATTTACTAGCGTATTTGCTCTTTCTTTCCTTTTTTTTTTTATTTCTATAGTGGAGATAGTCGCACGTAATGACAGATCACAGCCATATTATTAAAAGCTTGTGGTAAGAACGGGTTTCGTTCTAGTGCTCGAAAATAATATTCTAAAGCTTTTGTATGTTCTCCGTTACTTGTGTGGATAAGGCCTATGTTATAGAGTATATAACTTCGATCATAGGGATCAATTTCTAGTCGCATAGCTTCATAATAATTCTGTAAGGCTTCCGCATAATTTCCTTCGGATTGAGCCGACATCCGTTACGGTCGTCATTCGATTCAACGAATTCTCCGTTCCAAAACCGTACGTGAGATTTTCACCTCATACGGCTCCTCCTTTATGTGCATAATGAGAATAATCCATGGAATTAAAAAAAAGGTCGAAATATTGTCATTATGAACTGAGCGGGGCTAATGTTTTTACAAGAAATCTCTAGCCAACCCTCTTGCAAAAGATCTTTTCTTACCATCAAGCGTGTTCGTACTAGATAAATAAAGTAAACTCCAACAATTTCTTTGTTCTCAACGCTCCTTAATTTCCAGGAATTAGTCACTTCAACAATCTTCGATGGTTATATGGGTATCCAAAGTACGAACAAGATGGATGTTTGTTGTCCCAACCATTTCTCTTAGTTCCGATCCCGATAAGGAAAGGGAATCCTTTATAACAATAACAAAGTTTTCGTGTTGTTGATTCCTAGATGTAGTGCTTCTTCCTCTATGCCGCCTATTGGTACTAGTGTAGTAGGGTTGACCCACAATACAGACCCATAGGTGTAACCTTTCGCTCAATACTCGAATCAACAATTGAAGCATCTGAGGTTGCATTAATCGGGGATACACGACAGAAGGAATTGCTTTATTTATAAACTTCACCTTCAACAAGCGTAGATTTCTTTTTTTTTTTCAATAGTCTTTTTTTTTTTTTTTCTATTCCGAATCATGTGTCTTTTTCCTAAGACTAAGAGCGGTAAAATAAAAATAAAAAAAAAAATATATATAAAATAATTAAAATATATAAAATAATTATAATTATATAATAATAATCAAATCGCACCATCTCTGTAATAAGTAAATGCCTCTTTTTCTCCTGAAGTTGTCGGAATTATTCGTAATAAGATATTGGCTACGATTGAAAAGGTCCTTATCAATAAAATTTCCATTTATCCGCGATCTAGGCATAGGTAGCAATCCATTCTATAACTCTTTTCATTACCCCTTCGTGAGAAAAAAAAAAGGATCTCACAAACAAAGGAAGCGTACAGTACGAAATAACATAAAAGCAGACCCATTCCATAAAAAAAAAAAAAAAAAAGATATAGCCCTCTACTTTACTTCAATTTTTTTGGCAGGAATCAAGAAAAAAAAAAAAAAAGAAATATTTGAATCCTATTTTATTTCATCCAAATTTATTAGTATAAGAATTTATTAGTATAAGAATAAAATATAAAAAGAAAAAAGAATTATTACGATTTCATCGAAGTTGAAGAATCAAAAAATTTATCCTACGGATTAGGATAGATTAGCAAAATTAGAGAAGTTTTGATTAAATTATGATAAAAAGAGGAAAAATAATCGAATAATCGTTCTATGATGAAAATAAAATAACTGCCCTTTTTTGTGTTTTGTGCATAGCAGGTATACAACATATAATCAAATATAAAAATCCCTTAGAGGATTTATGAATTTGTAATAGATTTACAGAGTAAGAGGTTGTTGTTGAGAGATCTAAAACTGGAAAAGAATTTTAGAATTCTTATAGAAATGGGGAATTAGAGTCTAAAGAGAATTATGAACTAAAAATATCCATTAAGCATAGTCTAAAAAAAAAAAACCAATCGATTGATTTGATTCGTTTCAATTCATTGATTTAATCCAGTCCGGTAGAAATATCAGAAAAAAGATGGGAGTGCCTTTTTCGCAAACATGAATAGATATATATGGTATATGTTTATCGTATTATATTATTTATTTTTAACAGCCCCCTCACAAAAAAATTTCTTCGAGTCGGGAGGCTAAAGAAAAAGTGCTGAAAAAAGTGATGAAAAGTTTTCTATTTTTATAGCTAGTTTTCTAGTTAGAATTGATATTGTTCGTACCTCTCGAACAATCTAATATGAATAACTCGCTATTCGCTCGGGTTATCGGCCATAATAATTATGTAGGAGAGATGGCCGAGTGGTTCAAGGCGTAGCATTGGAACTGCTATGTAGACTTTTGTTTACCGAGGGTTCGAATCCCTCTCTTTCCGCACCTTCACCTAATTCGCCAATGTAACTGACTACAATGTATCAAATCAAATAAGAACAGATACTAAAGAGTTAGACCCTTCTTTGATATAGATTCTCTATTCCCAATTTCTTTTTAATACGGAATACGTAAAATAGCGTACAGGGGATGAAAATCTACCTACGGATCTATCATACATGAATAGGAGAAAAATAAAATTTCCGAATCAAATCCCTTACCCTGTCTTCCTTTACTTAACCTTAACTCAGGTGAAAAGGGAGCAGAACCCTTGTTTTGTTATTTTAGTTAGGTTTAAGTCTGACGAGAATAATATTCTACGACAAGCAATTCATTTATTTTCAAACCGACCCATTTCCTATCTATTATTTGATTGACTAATCCTTTATATTGTAATGTGTGAAGGGTCAAATGCTTTGGTAATTCCTCATGGGTGGATGAATCAAGATAATTTTGAATCAGAGTTCTAGATTTTTGTTCATCCCTCGCTGAAATAATATCTCGGGGTTTGCAGCGATAACTTGGTATATCTACTGTACGACCATTAACTAAAATATGTCTATGGTTAACTAATTGGCGGGCTTGAGGAATAGTTGAAGCCATACCTAATCGAAAAAGGATGTTATCCAAACGCATTTCAAGTAATTGTAGTAAAACCTGACCTGTTGACCCTTTTGCTTTTCTGGCAATACGAACGTATTTAAGTAATTGTCGTTCTGTAAGGCCATAATGAAAACGCAATTTTTGTTTTTCTTCTAAACGAATACGATATTGAGATTTTTTACCGGAGCGCGATCGGTTTCTAAGATCGCTTCCGGCTCTAGGACTTTTACTAG